>NC_042624.1:11781316-12062763 GCF_901001135.1 Rhinatrema bivittatum | reverse complement strand
CCATTAGTTCCTGTTCCGGGGAAGCGCCCGCTGGCAGTCAGCTGGCAGCACATAAAATTACTTCAGCTTGGGAGCTGAAGGAAATTGAAAAACAAAGAACAAAAAATCAAAAAGGTGGGGTTTAAGGGGTCAGGAGGAGAGGGGGAAGAGGGAGGGTAGTTTAGGTAGGTGGGGTAGGGAAGTTCCCTCTCAGACTGCTCCTAAATTGGAGCAGACTGGGAGAGAACGGGGGAAGGCCCCATTTTATTTCTGCGCATACTTTTACAAAAGTAGGCCCTCCCTGCATGCGCCACCCCCCACATGTGCGTGCACATTATAAAATCTGGTGCACATTTGCACGCAGCCCATGGATTTTATAACATGCATGGGCCGGCTTGCGCATGTTATAAAATCGGTGCGTATATAAATTAAAAAAAATATAAATTAAAAAAAAAAAAAAAAAAAATCGGTGCATCCATGTGTGTGCGCACCAGGAAGTACCTGCACATGGACGTGTGGTGCGCACCTTTTAAAATCGACCCCTATGTGTATAGTAACACTAAAGATATATTGCACAACTCCAGTACATTTTTTACTACTTGCAAATCAGTTCTAAATGAAAAGTGCTTTTATTAAATTCCTTATAAAATATTGGACCTGCTATTAGACCATCATCCCTTATTAAAACCATCCATACTTCAGTCACACCAATCATACTGCATCACATTTAAAAAAAAATCAGAAAACCTCACAAGCAGACCTTGCTAAATGGTGTTGTTTATCCTAATAACATCAAAGAGGATTATTAAGAATTATTATGCATAGAAGAGCATTGTTATTATAACATGATGCGGGGATGCTGATTTTTTAAGTGAATGCAGTATGATTGGTATGACTAGTTTGAATGGTTTTTAATAGGGGTGATGGTCTAATAGCATGTGCAATATATTTATAAGGAATTTATTAAAAGCATTCTCATTTGAAAAATTTATTTGAAAGTAGTAAAAATTGATTAGGGTTGTGCAATATATCTTTAGTGTTACTATGCAATCTTTTGTGAATATACCTGCAAATTTGATAGGTGCCAGTGGGTTTGTTTTGCTTATATAGATAGTGTTGTGAAATGTGGACCCTTGAGCTGGCTAGAGTGCGTAGAGGATCTGCTGAAGGCAGGCCCGCAGCAGGACTCATAGCCGGGAGGTGGAACAGGACCAGGAGACATGACTGGACCTTCACTTTACCAACCCACATTCACCGCAGGTTGAGCCCTTGGGTGCCGGGGCCGGCAGAAGTTAGGCGGAGGTCTCCTGGTGAAGAGGAGTCCGGTGAGCAGGGCCGAGTCGAGGCAGGCAGCAAAGCAGAAGAGACAGAGACAGTCCAGAGGTCATGACAGGCAGCAGGGATGCAAGACGAGGAGTTAGACCAGCAGTCAGGGCAGGCAGCAGACTAGCAGAGACCGGAGACAAGCCAAGGATAAGGACGGGCAGCAGACAAAGAATTACCAGAAGACAAGCCGAAGTCAGGAACCAGAGAGTCAAGCCGAAGTGGGAGCAGGAACTGGAACACGGAGGCAGGAGCGGAGCAAGAACTGGAACGTGGAGGCAGGAACTGGATCAGGAACTCGGAGACAAGAACACAGGAGCTGGAACGTGGAAACAGCAACTAGCTACTCAACAGAGTACGACCTGTTGCTAAGGCAAGGTAAAAGTGTTTGAAATGGCCTAATTATAGGCCTCTGACATTACATTGGGGGCCGGGCCAAGGTTTCCCACAGGTGCCCCTTTAAATTCCATCTTCAGCGCGTGCGCATGCCTAAGGAGGTGAGTCAGAGGCAGAGTTTGATGGCATCTCCCTCGTGGGGAGGACGCCGCGGGAAGGGCCCCGTCGTGGGCCAGCATGGCGGGGCAAAGTCGCTGGATAGCCTCCAGCACCTCGGTAAGGAAGGGGGAGCCCAGTCCACGGCTGTCTGCGGCTGGGTTTCCCAACAGTACCCACCCTTATGCCCTCTCCCCGGGGGTCTTGGCTTGTGTGGATGGTCTTGATGGAATGTAAGGAGGAGAGTCTTGTCTAGGATATTGGAGGCAGGCTCCCACGTATTTTCCTCCAGGCCAAAGCCCTCCCAGGAGATCAGGTATTCCCATCTGTGATGATAGAACCGGGCATCTAGGATCTCTTGTACTTGGTAGATGGGATCCTCCTCCACAACCGCTGTTAGAGGCTTCGGAGGGTGATGATGAAAAGCATGAAAGAACCAATAATTTGAGAAGCGAGACATGGAATACGTTGTCTATTCACAGGCAAGCGTAGGCGGTAGGAGATTGGACCCAAGCGGGTCGATGATGGAAAAGGGGTCCAATGTAGTTAGTAGCCAACCACATTGAGGGGATTTGAAGGCGGATAAAGCGAGTGCTCAACCAGACTCGATCTCCGGAGCTAAGGAATGAAGCCCTGTGATGGTTGTCTTTCAGTATCCTCTTAGTGGCCTCTGCCGCTCGTAGGAAGTTGGCCTGAGTGGAATCCCAGAGTGAATGGAGCTGCTGAGTAGAGAGTTGGACAGCAGGTGACGGTACAGACAGAGGAAGTGGCAAAGGTGGTTTAAGTTGCTTACCAAACACCATTTGGAAAGGAGAGGCTTTAGTTGCCGAAATGGACGTGGTGATTGTAGGAGAATTCTGCTCAAGGCAATAGGGCTAACCCAGTCATCCTATTATCTCCCATGAAGGTACAAAGGAACGCTTTCAGAGAGTGGTTGGTCTGTTCAACTTGGCCATTGCCTTGTGGGTGAAAGGCTGAGGTGAAGTCTAGGTGGAAACCAAAACATTTTGCAGAGTGCCTTCCAATACTTTGCCTTGAACTATGGTCCTCGGTCCGAAAGCGATATGCTGGGGTAATCCATGCAGGCAGAGCATGTGCTAGGTGAGAGCCTGGTGAGTTCTTGAGCTGAAGGGAGTTTTGACAGAGCCACGAAGTGAGCCATCTTCGAGAATCTATGGTGACCCAGATGACTCTTTTTCCCTCGGATAGTGGCAGATCCACAACAAAGTCCATAGAAATATGGGTCCACAGTTCTGTTGGTACAGGCATGGCTGTAATAACCCCCAAGGGTGACCAGGTAATGGCTTCTGCCGGGCACATGTGGGGCAGGAGCTGATGTATGCCTGGACATCCAAGTGACTTGTGGCCACCAATAGTGGCGGGTAAGAACATTTCAGCATCCTAGCCTTGCCTGAATGCCCAGCCATTTGTGAGTCATGTGGTCCAACAGAGTACGTTTTCTGTGATGGTGGAGGGGCAACCATTGTCTTGCCTGCAGGGACTAAGTCTGTTGCTGTTAGAAGGATCTTAGCTGGGTCTAGGATATACTGTGGAACTACTGGGGTGTCCTCAAGTTCCGAAGTACGAGAAAGAGCATCAGCCCTGATGTTTTTTTGATGCCGGTCGGGGTATTGTAACGTGAAATTGAAATGGCTGAAAAACAAAGACCAAATGAGCTTGTCGGGGATTCAGCTGTTGAGCTCGGCACACGTTTTCCATATTCTTGTGGTCTGTGTATACTACTATGGGGTGATGGCCCCCTGAAGCCACTGCCGCCACAGAAGCAACCTCCCTATCTCACATACATGAAGCACCTTCCTTGTCTTACACTCAGAAGCACCATTCCTTTCTCACATATACACCACATACACACACACACACACACACAGAAGCATCATTCCTTTCTCACATACACACCACATATACACAAACACAGGAAGCACCCATTCCTTCCTCCAAAACATACCACATATACCGTCGGTGGCTTGGCTGCACCGGTCTTTTCCCTTCGGCCCTTGCCAGAAGCCGGTGGCAGCTGGCTGTGGCCTGTCTTCATTTCTTCAGCCCGGCATCCTCAAATGTGAGCAGTAGAGGAGGCCACGTGATCAGCTAGTCCGGCCACCGGGGGAAGCCCGATCCCCGATAGGCCAATCCGCCCCTGGTGGATACTCTCACATGGCCCTTCTATTTCAATGTACACTAAAACACTGGGAACCAAAAGAATGAAGCTAATGATATGTTGCATTCATGGGGGTTCACCATTCATTTCGCAGACCCATGAATGCAACGAAAAGGGACCTATTAGTTGCGGATTGCGCATTCGTTGAAAACGGATGCACATCCCTAGTTATTTCTAGCATTAAATCAGTGTTACACTATTACAGGCAATGTTAAACACCCCCCATTTTCATAAAACTCCTCTCTTTTGAATAAAATTTGCATATGCATCTCATGATGCGTTTTTTTCTCACAAGCATCATGGCATTATTGCGAGCTTTAGTATCCTAATGTGGATTTGATGAATGATCCTGTAACTTAAAAGGGATATTCAGCAGCACTGATAAGTTCTACTTAGCTGGATAAGTTATATTCGGATAACTTTAGACCTGCTATTGAAGAAGTCTAACTTATTCAGCTAACTCATTAAATAAAAGGTTGAATTCAGGCACTTATCTGGTAAATTGCCCTACAATGGTCCACCCTATTGCCCACTCTCAAAATATCTGGCTATCTACTTAACTGGATAAATACTAATCTAGTTAAGTGGCAGCTGCTGAACAAAGCTGAATATTCAGCAGCTGCCACTTAACTAGATTAGTATATTTCTCAGCTAAGAATAGCTAAATATCAGACTCCACATGTTCCCCAGGCTTCCACAGATATTCTATTTAAGAATGCATTGGAACAAATAGAACTGAAGTAATGAATGAAAAAGTTGGAAAAACTAAATAGTTATGGGCAGTTAAATATAAAAAAAGTTTCAATATAAAAGTCACAGTTTTTATAAATAAAAAAATCTAATTGAACCAGAAATTTAAAAGATTTAATTTTCATAAACAGTTTTCAATTACCCCTTTACAGTACCCACTTGTTAATCAATTCTCATTTAGTACAGGAAGCAAAACATTATTTTACATTTTTATAATTGTATTCATTAATTGATTTCTTTGCAACTTAAGAATTCTGCTCCTGATGAAAGCCTCCTTTGGGGTTGCCAGAATTACTGAAATTCAGCTCTTAAATTTTTAAACTAAGTATATGCTCAATAAACAGAGTTCAAACATGTTTGACATGACCATAAGTTATAAGACAAGCTGTTACTATCAAAGCACAAGAGAAAGGTGATTGCCACAAACCATATAATATTCAGAAAACAACAAACAATGGGGGCAGTGAATTCTCAGATTGTCCGTTGTCTTTATCTTTAAGAGATTTATTTGTAGTTTACCAATGTGTGAAAAGTGTTGCAGGCTTTTTATAAGGTTCTGAGATCCAATTCTAC
Organism: Rhinatrema bivittatum; assembly: GCF_901001135.1. Lineage (NCBI taxonomy): Eukaryota > Metazoa > Chordata > Amphibia > Gymnophiona > Rhinatrematidae > Rhinatrema > Rhinatrema bivittatum. The sequence continues at coordinate 12,057,467 of NC_042624.1, read as the reverse complement.
ATGTTCCTGGACTGATTTTTGCCCTATTAGGATGTGATATTAACTGGATGTACTACAACCTTTACACCCGGTCAACACATTCTCTACCTGTAGATGAGTTAAATAAGTGTATATAACGACTTTTTACCCAAGAAAATCTTCTCAAAAGTCGGGGGTTGTCTTATACGGCCGGGCACACCTGCTCTCTTACCAGTTTCTCTCAATCACACACACATGCTCTCAAATGCATTCTCGGCACTTACACACAGGCTGGCTGCTTCTCTCTCTCTCACTTCCACCCCCACCCCCGAGCACAAATAGTAGCTGCATCACCTCCTCCTCCAGCCCCCGCAGGCCAAGAAAGAAGAAACCCATCGGCCGCGGGAGGCTCACGCTGCTGTCTCCTTTCCTGATTATCAGCTCCTTCGACTGCTCGGGGCCGTTCCTGCTATCGCCGCTGCAATTTTTTCATTCGGCACGGCTTTCTCCTTCCCGCGCATCGCACTGCCGTTGCCGCTGGGCTAAAAGCAGGTTCAAACCCAGCGGGAACGGCAGCGGTGCAAAAAAAAAAAAAAAAAAAAGCTGTGGCATCCGCGGCTGTCCTTGTCTTCTTCCCGCCCCCCCCCCCCCCCCTTGAACCGGAACAGGAAGTGATGTGCGGGAAGAAAGAGCCGTGCCGCGTGAAAAAATAGCAGCGGCGCAGCAGCATCGGCCCCCTAGCAGTCGAAGGAGCTGGTAATCAGGAAAGGAGACAGCAGCGTGAGCCTCCCGCGGCCAATGGGTTTCTTCTTTTTGGCCTGCGGGGGCTGGAGGAGGAAGCTGCTGCAGCTACTATTTGTGCTGGGGGGGGGGCGTGGAAGTGAGAGAGAGAGAGAAGCAGCCACCCTGCCTGTGTGTAAGAGAGAGAGAGAGAGAGAGAGAGAGAGAGAGAAGCAGCAGCCAGCCTGTGTGTAAGTGAGAGAGAGAGAGAGAGAAGCAGCCAGCCTGTGTGTGAGAGAGAGAGAGAGAGAGAAGCAGCAGCCAGCCTGTGTGTAAGTGAGAGAGAGAGAGAGAGAGAAGCAGCCAGCCTGTGTGTAAGTGAGAGAGAGAGAGAAGCAGCCAGCCTGTGTGTAAGTTAGAGAGAGAGAGAGAAGCAGCCAGCCTGTGTGTAAGTTAGAGAGAGAGAGAGAGAAGCAGCCAGCCTGTGTGTAAGTGAGAGAGAGAGAGAGAAGCAGCCACCCTGCCTGTAAGTGAGAGAGAGAGAGAGAGAGAAGCAGCCACCCTGCCTGTGTGTAAGCGAGAGAGAGAGAGAGAGAGAGAGAGAGAGAGAAGCAGCCAGCCTGAGTGTGAGAGAGAGAGAGAGAGAGAGAGAGAGAGAGAGAGAAGCAGCCAGCCTGTGTGTAAGTGAGAGAGAGAGAGAGAGAAGCAGCCAGCCTGTGTGTAAGTGAGAGAGAGAGAGAGAGAAGCAGCCAGCCTGTGTGTAAGTGAGAGAGAGAGAGAGAGAAGCAGCCAGCCTGTGTGTAAGTGAGAGAATGCATTTGATTGAGAGCATGTGTGTGATTGAGAGAAACTGGTCAGCGAGCTCATGTGTGTGAGAGACAATGAAAGTGACTGCTCAGAGAGATGACTGATGTGTATGTGAGTGTGAGAGAGAGAAAAAGCATGGAAGTGAGAATCTGGTATGTGAGAAAGCATGGGAGTAAGAAGCCTGATTATGTGAGAGAGAGCATGGGAGCGGGAGGACTGGCTGTGTGTGTGTGTGTGCGCGTGCATGAGAGAGAGACTGGTTGATAAGGTGACGGTGTGTGTGAGAGAAAGACTGCTGTGTGTGAATGTGAGAGAAAGAATGTGATTCAGGGAATGAGAAGCCTGTGCACGTGGAGAGTGAGCATGGAAATGAGAGAGAGACTGGTGTGTGTGTGTGTGAGACAGAGAAAGTGATTATGAGAGTGAGAAGCCCATATATGTACGGTAAGCAGAACACGGGAGTGGGAAGCCTGTGTGTGTGTATGGCATGAGAGAAACTGTTCAGGAAGGTGTCTGGTGTGTGAGTCAAAGACTGTTTGGGAAATGATTGGTGCGTGAGAGACAGAAACTGGTCATGGGGGCATGACTGGTATGGTGTGTGTGTGAGAGACATGGGCCCTAAGGAAGAGGAAGAGGAATAGGAGAGCTGCTGGAGGGGGTAAGGAAAGGTGGCTTTTTTAAGTTTATTTTTCTTGATTGACTGCCATTTTAATTATTTAATATTATGTGATGTGTCTGCTTTTTTGAAATATTTTATTGGTGTTTGGAGAATGTTTAATAGTTTTTATGAGTTTTTAATTGTTGGATGTTATTCTGTTCATAGCTGTTTTGAAACATTTATTCTGCTTATTAGTATAGTTTTACAATTATTTATGTGTGGGGATCTATAGCTGCTTGCTAGTTCTGTTTTCCTAATAAGAGGTATATTGGTTTTTAGGGCCTGATATACGGTATTTGTAGTGTTGCCTTTTCATAGATAGGGTTGCTCCTGTTTGAGTGTAAAATTATTTTTTTTCTTAAAAATATGTATAAAAAAGGGGGGGTCGTCTTATACGCCCAGTCGTCTTATACACCGGAAAATACGGTAAATATCTGACCATCTAACAGCCTGTGCAATTACAGGTTTTGATCTTTGGTATTCATGCACAATTCTACCCATGATAGAACTTTCTTTTTAACTTTCAATCTTTATAAATTTGTGTATCGGAGCTGTGCTGCTGTTTACACCTATAGATTGATAAAGTTGGAGTAAGGTTATTTTGCCTTGTATACATCTATGTTCTCTGATGCCATTATTTGTCCTTTATTAAAACAATATGCAATGTGTTATTTTTTATTTTTAGATTGTTGGTGCTAATTTTGTGACATCCCACAGAAGAAAGCAAAAGGATGTATAAGCTGCATCAAATTTCAAAGCTAAACAACCCACACGTTATTATGCCAGCAGGAATTTTTCAGGACATTTTACAAGCATACTTTAGAAAATCAGAAAGTGTGTGTTTAAATGAAAACCTCTCTCTCTTCTCCCTTCTTCTGTTGCCAGGAAAGTCTCTGCTCAGTCTGGGTAAACTTCTGCGTTAATCCAGACATCAGGCAGGCCATTTATAACAAGCCATGTCCATGCATAAAACACTGCTTTACACATAAATGCCGCTGAAAATTACCCTCTCAATGAAGGATACCCTTTTAGCACTCACAAAAAAAGAGACAGCGTATAATAAACTACAAACAGGTACAACCAGGACTCTAGAGGAAATGTTTAAGAAGCTGTTAGCATCCACTCTGTCTTATCTATCATTCACATTCAGTGCAGTGTGAAATCAATACACAAATTTTTAGTGTCTTTATAATGTGCAAATAAAAACCCCAACAATAGCTGATATTTTGTTTTTGACTGCTTCAGGGGGATGTTAGAACAAATTATTTATCTAAACAATCCATGATCTCTCTTGAACCATTCACAGTCCTAATGAAATTCCACCCAGGGACACAGTGGAGAGATGTCCATCTTCTGAAACAATGAGCTTTTAAAATCAGCGGAGATGACATGTCAAGGTAGGCTCACTGACTTGTAGAGTTCTGCAGGAAGACGTAACACTTTGGAAATAGAACAAGGAAAAGCAAAGCAAATTCAAAATTACAAAAATTGAAGTAAATGTGAGAGTCATAGATTTTGCTTGTGGAAATGCAATCAAGTCACTTATTTAAACATTTATTTAAAGAAAGATTGAAAAATCTAACTCTGCATTTTGATCTTGTTGAACCTAAGTCTAAAGCTTGTGGAGTGACCTCCATCCCTCTAGTCTGCAGGCAAATGATTTATTACCCCAAACCAAAAGGTCATTAAAAATGTGGCCAAATTCCATGCAGTTTGAGCCCATAGGGGCATTCTCCCTAAGATGTTTCAGGCAGCTTTGATGTTCAGTCATTCAAGTATGTATAGAAACACTTTTAAATAAATAAATAAATAAAAAATGTATAGTATGAATGGTCTTGCCTATACAGAAATTCATACAAGAACAACAGATGTAAATCATTAAAGACCTTGTGACTTCATCAGGAAGCGGGGCACAATGGGGGCGGGGTGGGCCAGGAGGGTTAGCTAGACAAGGAATCATGGGAGAAAAGGGGTGGGGGTGGTGAGAAGGGTGATGTGGGAGTGAGTACTGTGGCGCTCGATTGGCCGAGGCTGGGATTCAAAAGGGAGCCGTGCTTTGGCACGCTCCCTTTTGCCCAGCATCAGCTGAATCGGCAGCATTGAGCACAACAAGCTTCCTATGCCACTTGCATCACACGGCTCTGGTAGAGCAAAGACAAGTGATTTGTGGTGGGGGTAGGTGGCTGGGGTTTTATTGTCACATCAGTGGGGGATTTCCGGACTCCTCAGCTCTCTGGCCAGGGCCAGGCCACTACGATCGTGGAATTCAGCTGGAGGGAGGTGGCATTTGGCGCTCCCAACTGTTCGACCCCTGCCCCTGAGTGATTTGTTTGTTCCTTCCCCTGCCCCTCCGTATTGCTCGGACCGCTGCCCACAGCCAGAGGTGCTGAAGTGCATGACTTCAGATTTGCCAGGCGGGGAGAGCAATGAATGATTTGTTTTTGGGGTTGGGTAACCGGTGCCTTATCTCTTTGTGGGGGTGCCCAGGCTCCTCGGTCAAGCTTAGGTTCCTGGGCTCTCCAGTCAGGGATGGGCCACGGCACCGGCCCTGCCCTCCATATTGCTTGGACTGTGTGCACGGTCTGGAAGGTCATGCGGGGATGTATGGGGAGCTCACAGTAGAATACTGGCTCGATGGGGTTGAGTCCTTGAAAGATGGGGATGGATGGGATGAGATTAATCCACCACAAAGTCGCATCCAGACACACAAAAAAAAAAAAAAAAAAGGAAAATGAAATGGTAGTCGACTGGTGTCTGAACCTTTGTGTCCAGAGAGTGAAGTGAGCTTTTGGGTCCTTGGGGCCATGGGGGTGGGCTGTGAAGAGCCCCTGCTATGCTGGTCAGGAGCCTTTTGTCTCGCTGCAGCACATGGTTCACTGTTATTAGATAGGGAGCCATGTTGGTGAGAAGGAGCCATAATAAGGGGCAGCCATATTGATAAAGGGGTGGCCATATTGGTAATGGGGCAGACTTGTTGGATGACAGCAGTCATGAGGGTCGAGGGCAGTCATGAGGGTCGAGGGCAACCATGTTGGTTGAGGGTGACCATATTTGTGGAGGGCAGATATGTTTTGTACAGGGTGGGCGGCTATGTTTATGGAGGTCATTGTTGGGCGGAAGGCAAGTTAAAGGGACCATACCGGGTAACCAGCTAAGGGCGATTATGTCAGCCATGGGCGGCTATACTGGCTAGAGATGGGCTCTAATTGCACAATGTAACTTATTCAAAATGTGAAGAACAATTTGCCTGCCATGCTACATTTTGCAGCATTTTCCAGTGTAAACTCCGGTCGTGTCAGTTGGCAGATGTTGCTATGGCCCCGAAGTGAAAAGACGTGTTGGTAGCCTGACCACAATCTAGAGGTAGCAGAGTGAGGATGGTGGACCAGAAGACTGAGATGTCAAAGAAAAGCAGAGCACGAAATAGCAACAGAGTTACGGACACGGCGCCACGAGGAAGGTAAAGATCGTCTAACTATGGTCGCCGGTGAGCCTTGAATGACTCTGCTTGGGCAAGGCAAGCCGATATCGAAGAGCTGATGTCTGAGCTCCATGAACAGGTGGAGGCGCATGACACAGACTGGCTAAGGCAGCGTATGGCGAGACCAGCAACACCCGAAATGGGTACGTGCACAGGAGGATGTAGGTCTCTTATGCAAACCTCAGAGTTATCCGCCACGGTGGGAGGCTGGGTTACCCCCAGGGGAATAAGCAGAGGTAAGGTGGCAATCTCTATTAGTGACTCCGACTCTTGTTCTTCCCCCGGCAGTAGTGACGATGAGGTGTCCCTGGCCACGGTTATGCAGAATGCCCTGAAGTTGTTTAAGAAGAGGCGACCATCAGGGCAGATGGGTTCTGCTGTGAAAGCGTGGGGCATGGGCCCTGAGTCTAACTCGGTTATGATTTCTGGAGCCCACCCCTCCAGCAGGTCAGGCCGGGCTGGCTTCCAACGCTAATGAAGAGGTGTTGTGCGGGGTTAGCTTATTAGCACACAGCGTCCCTAGAAAATTAAGAAGAAAATTTGGAAACATGGGTTTATCGATATATTCTCTTTGTTAATAAAGGATCTTGAGGCAGGCGATTCAGAGGGAAGGGAGAAAGATGGGAGGAGGGATCCTAAGGAGAAGTGACCGAAAATCTTAAAAAATATACATAATTGGGTCAATGCTTTTCATATATTTATGAGTGTAGTAGTTGAGCGCGAGCCGGAGCATGCCCTAGGGATGTCCAGAGGGACGCCATACGTTGCATTCGTGATTTGGATTCATCGGGGAGCAGATACGTTGCATTCGGCGGTATGGCACCCTGATGCGTTAATATGGCGGTTTCTATTCGTGTCCCAGCTAAAATTAAAATTAACTACAACACTCCACCCTCCTGTCTCCCCCAAGACTTACCAAAACTCCCTGGTCCAGCGGAGAGTCCGGAACCATCCCCTGCACTCTCACACCCTCGGTACCGGTTTCATCATGGCGCCGATAGCCTTTGTCACAGGGGCTACCGGTGCTATTGGTCAGCCCCTGTCACATGGTCATCGGCGCCATCTTGTGCTCCTACCATGTGACAGGGGCTGACCAATGGCACCGGTAGCCCCTGTGACATAGTATGGGCAAAGGCTATCGGCGCCATTTTGAGTACTGGCATCGGCCGGCCGGAGTGCAGGAGGTTGCGGGTGGGCCTGGTTAAATTATGATATAAAATTCCAAAAGAGCATGGCCCAAGATAGTTCTATCTCTTGGAGACACAGAATGCTGGACCTTTGGTTGGATGAAATGACACTGCACAAGTCTCCCTGATACGATAGTTCAGTTTCTTGTGCTGATGGTGGACCCTTGACCCGAGGTGGGGTTGACACTACCCACAGGGCAAGCCCTACGGGTCCCCACTGTTGGGTGGCAGACCAGGACAGGAGACGGAGGCCGACTGGAGCTTCACCAATACCAACCCACATTCCCCATAGGTTGAGCCCTCAGGTGCCAGGGCTGGCTGGACTTAGGCAGGCCTCTGCGAGACGACTCCCAGTAGATGTAGACAAGGGTAAACAAGAAACCAGCAGAGGTATTGGAAGGCAGAGGACGGTCCGAATGAGGCAGGGTTCCAAAGACCCAGATGACAACAGGAACAAAGGAGAACACGGGGCGTCCAGGTAAAGATAGGCCAAAGCCTGAGAGGCCAGGTCTGTAGGAGACAAAAAGAGTCCAAGGCAAGCTAGAGTCAGGGCAGGCGGCTGGAAGGCACAGAGGACCAGGAGCAGAGCAGAGGTCAGAGCCAGGAGATAGATCAGACATGGACCAGATGAGGAGGAGGTCAATACCATAGAATCAGTCCAAGCATAGTGCAGGCAATGCAGGGGTGAATACCAGAGAATCAGTCTGATGAACGAAGAGTAGACAAGTGAACATGCAGGGACAGGAACCAGGAATGATGACAGGAACCGAAGACAGGAACGAAAACAGGAAAAGGAATCAGGAACGAGCAACCAGTACATGAGCAATCATGGAGACCTGTTGCCAAGTCAAACTATTTATCAGCAGGAGATGGGAGAGCCGTTCAACTCTCCTAATCAATTGCCAATTTTTAGTCATATGTTTGTGTAATCATTACCAGAGAAAATGCGGACCCCTCTTTTAAATGTTGTAGGTTTTCAGAACATGGATTGGACCACTATGAATAGTCATTTCCTTCATTATTTGCAGAAGTATGAGGAAGGGGTTACAAAACCAGGAGATGAGTTAGTTAAATTGCAAACTAAATTTTGTTCTTTACAAATTGCAAACAATGGGGTTTCACAGTCTCCAGCCATGGAGGCTAAACAAGATTTACTGGAGGGAAGGAATTTACATGATTCACAACATGCGATGTATGTTAATGCCCCTCTGCCAGGGAATAATATCCCATGGCCATTCCAGCGAGGAAGGGGTGGACCACCCCAGGGTCGGGGTTATGACCATAGAAGGGATGATGGATCATGGGACTACGCCCCTGATTGTCCATCTCCACAGAGGCGTAACCCATAGCTGCAACGTTAGCAGTGTGGTAATTTTGGTCATTTAGCAAGACAATGTAAGGGAAGCGACGTGAATATTTCCAGATGGAATCCCGCCTCTTGGCAACGAGAGCCAGAGAGAGGCAGGGGTAGGGGCAATTCATATGATAGATTTTTTGAAAGTCCTCAGTGAAAGGCGGGTGCAATTGTCGCTTTGAGTTCGGTCCAAATTGATTTATCAGATCCCCAAGTTACATTGTCCATTAATAGTCAACTGGTGTCTTTTCTGGTAGATACAGGAGCTGTATATTCTGTTTTGCAAAAGCTTCCCCCTACTGTTAAATTGACACAAAAGACCTCTGCTATTACAGGTTTTTCTGGAGTAACTACCAATATGCTTTTTACTCAGGAATGCCAAATTCAATGATGTGATCAAACACAGCAAGGAGATTTTATATATGCCCCATATTGCCCTGTAAATATATTAGGTTGTGATTTACTAGCAAAGTTTCAAGTGCAATTGCAGTACGGAGTTCGTGAAGAAAGACCCTCATCTTCCCTTCTGGTAGGAATAGCAGCAGCAGTGCAAAGTGCACAAGATCAAATATTAAGTCAGATACCCCTGCCCCTTTGGTCCTCTACAGATTTAGGGGAAGTTGGGTTGAGTAAAATAGCTGCAGCTCAGTATATTCACTTGAAACAGAAGGGTGAGGGTCCAATGCAGGAGCAGTACCCTCTTCCTGCTGAGGCACACCCATATATTAAAAAAAATGATTTGTTAATAAAAGAAGGAATATTGGAAAACTCCAGTTCCCCCTTTAACCCTCCATTATTTCCAGTTCCAAAAAAAGATGGGCATTGGTGTATGATACAGGATTTATGAGCCTTAAATGATTTAACAATTCCAGTGTTTCCTAATGTAGGAAATCCGGTTACATTATTACATACTACTCCGATTTATGATTATAAAACCATGATGGATTTATCTAATGCTTTTTTTTTTTATTCCCTTGCAGAGTGAGTCACGCCCCTTACTGCATTTCAATTTGTTTCTCAAGTGTATCAATGGACTCGCTTGCCCAAAGGGTATCCTGATAACTGGGTACTAAAGTGTAGGGCTAAGTCGGGATTTGGCTGAATTTAAGAGACAATTTCCTGATTCAGTAACTTTGCTTCAATATGTAGATGATATGTTATTGACGGCTCAAACGGAGACCTTAGCATTACAATATACACACCAGTTATTGCAATTACTGTTTGATTATGGTTATAAAGTGAATCGTAAAAAGTTAAAGATTGCACAATGTACAGTTACCTTTTTAGGGGTTCAATTGAATCCTAACTCACGAATGATTAGTAGTGATATTGTAAAAGCTTTAGTAAACAAGCAGGTCCCAGAAATGGTTACAGCAGTCCGTGCAGTATTGGGTCTTCTGAATTTTTGCCATTTGTGGATACCAGTCTCTAGTCAATGAGCACTTTTTTTTTAATATGATCATAGTAAAGATACTGGGAAGTCCCCGGTTTCCCTGACTTTAGATGAATGACAACAATTACATCAATTAATTGTTGATGTATGTGCAGTCCCCCCATTGCATTTATATGATCACACGATGCCTATTGAATTGTGGGATACCCACAGAACTGATACATGGGCAGCCATGGGTTTGCAATCAGATAAAACAGTCATGTTTTTGTCAGGCAAATTTTCCCCAGTTGAGAACGGCATGACTTCATGTGAGCGAGGTATAGTAGCAATGGCTGCTGCCAGGGAGAAAACACAACATCCACCACCTTCGACACCATCAACCACAGAACACTCCTCAACAGACTCAAAGAAATCGGATTACGAGATACTACAATCAAATGGTTCGAATCATATCTCACAAACAGATCCTACAATGTAAAGATAAACACATCAAAATCCACCCAAATACCAATTACACACGGTGTCCCACAAGGATCCTCCATATCCTCCACCCTATTCAACATATACCTCCTTCCACTTTGCAAATTCCTATCAGAATCACAGTATTTTGTATATGCAGGCATACAAATTCTACTCCCCATAAGTGAAACCATAGAAACACCCTAGACAGATGGAAACATATCAGCTCAAAAATGACACTTCTGCTATCACAACTATCTCTCTGCCTCAACCGAAACAAGACCAAATTCCTACATATCTCCAATGATCACCCCTCGGCCCCTCTCAAAATCAACACCCCCCAAAAAAACATAGGAGTTCAACTCACACCATCTACGAAAAATCTGGGAGTGACTATTGACAAAGAATTCAACTTCAAGCACCACATCTCCAACATGATTAAAGATGGATTCTTCAAACTGTAAACACTAAAAAAGCTCAAACCCCTTCTTCACGCTCAAGACTTTAGAATGGTCCTACAAACAATAATCTTCTCAAAAATAGACTACTGCAACACAATACTTCTTGGCCTCCCCAAAGCCACCATTAGACCTCTTCAGTTACTACAAAACGCCGCCGCCAGGTCCGTAACAAACATAAAAAAATGCAACTACATCACACCCACATTAAAAGAACTTCACTGGCTTCCCATCAACCAAAGAATTCAATACAAAACTCTCACCCTCATCCACAAAAAAATAAACAACAACGATATGAATTGGTTAAACAATGCCATATCCCACACAAAGAAACCTCAGGTCCTCAAATACTGGCCTCCTAGCCGTTCCAAACTCCAAAACAGCACACCTCACATCAACCCGCAAATGAGCCATATCAGTGGCTGGCCCCACACTCTGGAACTCCCTCCCACCTCCACTCAGAAATGAACCTTCCACTCAAGTATTCAAAAAACATCTTAAAACCTGGCTCTTCAGAAAAGCCTTCCAACCAGATACTTAGCTACCTCCCGGACTCATCCCTCCCCTGAAAACAAAACCCACTACTGCTGCCACTCTCTGCCCTACTCCCCTCGCCCTACCTCACCAAACCCCCCCAGCCGCATATTAATGCCCTACGTCATGACCCCCCCAACTATCCTCCCTAAAACTCTACTAAATCACATCCTATATCTTATTTCCCAAGTTGCAATGTTTGTTTTCTCTTCTTCGTTTACACTAGTTAACATGTTACAATGTAAAAATAAGCAGATCTTGCCTTATATGTTTAGTTATATGTAAACCGATGTGATATCTCGATCGAATGTCGGTATATAAAAGCAATAAATACATAAATAAATAAACATCAGATTCCTTATGCAGATGTTGTTTTACATGCTTCTCACGATGTTCCCTTTTAGTTAAATTCTTCTCAGTTAATGTTGACAGCCCCGAGAACAGGAAGATATAAGACCCTTTTAGTATCTTCTAATACCACTTTGAAACTATGGGGAAATAAAATGCCTCCTCAGGTTGTTGTGTTAGAGGATATACTGAAGTCAGGAATAGCGAAGGATCATGTATGCACTACAGCAGAAATGAAAGATGAATTAATTATTTTATCAAACAATATACCAGAAGGTTCTCATTGGTTTGTTGATGCAGGGGGAGGCTTAAGGACTGGAACAAGGTTTGGTGCAGTATGCTTGGAATATGGGCAGGATCATGTGATACAGAGGGAATCCTTTAAATTGCCTAATGAATGGTCAGCACAAGAGGCAGAGTTATGTGCTGTTACTTGGACATGTACCAATCATATGTCAGTAGACAATCCAGATGCCCTGAAACCTGCTTTAACTGTATACATGGATTCTCATTATGTATATGCTTCAATTCATCATTATCATAAGAAATGGCAAAGGAGAGGGATGTTGTCTAGTACAGGGACTTCCCTAGCTTCTTTGTCTATGTGGCAGTGGTTGTTACTCTGTGGCTCAGATTCCAGTAAGCATAGTATGGGTTAAAGCACATCAACCTCCTGATACCTCAAGGCAAGCCTATGGTAATTACTTGGCAGATTAGGTAGCGGGGTTTGCTGCTAGCACTAATGTTTTAGTTACAACAAGGGCACAGGCCAGTCAGCAGGAATTGCAAGATGAGGATGAAGGGAGTTTTACAGAAGTTCCTCCCGATATAGGAGACAGCTGCCCAGAGGAGGAAGAATTCATTAACAGAAGAAGTCCAGTACAAATTATATATGATTTACAACAACAGTATATTCAGGATGAAAGACAAATGTGGGAAATGGCAGGAGCCATTCTTCAACCTTTTCCTCAGGATGATTGTTTACTTTATATGCATCCTTCTGGGAAGCCATGCATACCTATAGCCACTGGGGCGGATTTTCAGAGCCCTGCTCGCGTAAATCCGCCCAAAACCGGGCGGATTTACGCGAGCAGGGCCCTGCGCGCCGGGAAGCCTATTTTACATAGGCCTCCCGGCGCGCGCAGAGCCCCGGGACTCGCGTAAGTCCCGGGGTTCTCGGAGGGGGGCGTGTCGGGGGCGGGCCCGGTCATCGCGGCGTTTCGGGGGCGTGTCGGCAGCGTTTTGGGGGCGGGTAAGGGGGCGTGGCTATGGCCCGGGGCGGTCCGGGGGCGTGGCCGCGCCCTCCGTACCCGCCCCCAGGTTGCGGCACGGCGCGCAGCAGGCCCGCTGGCGCGCGGGGATTTACGTCTCCCTCCAGGAGGCGTAAATCCCCCGACAAAGGTAAGGGGGGGGTGTAGACAGGGCTGGGTGGGTGGGTTAGGTAGGGGAAGGGAGGGTAAGGTGAGGGGAGGGCAAAGGAAAGTTCCCTCCGAGGCCGCTCCGATTTCGGAGCGGCCTTGGAGGGAACGGGGGGAGGCAGCACGGCTCGGCGCGCGCAGGCTATACAAAATCGATAGCCTTGCGCGCGCCGATCCAGGATTTTAGTGGATACGCGCGGCTCCGCGCGTATCTACTAAAATCCAGCGTACTTTTGCTTGAGTCTGATGCGCAAGCAAAAGTAGGCTGATCGCGCTTCTTTTAAAATCTACCCTACTATGCGTAAATTATTACCCTATTTGCATTTACCTGCACATGCACCTGCTACACAGTTAAGTCAACAATTATAAGAAAAGTGATGGGCCCCGCAATTATCTCGTATGTGTCATAGTTATGTACAAGCTTGTACAATATATGTCAGACTGCAATACCGCATAGAGGAGTTAAGGTACAATCAGGGACCATTCCAAAGCCTATGGGGCCTGGTCTTGAGTGGCATTGTGATTTCACAGATATGGGTGAGAGAATTGGTCCATATTGATATTTACTTGTTTGTGTAGATGCCTACTCTCAGTGGGTTGAGGCCTTTCCTTGCAGAAAAAAAGACAGGTGCAGAAATAGCAAAAGCCTTGTACACCAAGATTATTCCCCGATTTGGATTTCCAACAGCTATAGTAACTGATAATGGTTCGCATTTCGCCAATAATTTAAATACATCCCTGATACAAAATCTGCAATGCCACCACCGATGAGTTTCAGTGTACCACCCCACCAGTAATGGGCTGGTGGAGCGCTGTAATGGACTTTTAAAAAATAGACTTTGTGTACTTATGATGGAGCTTAAGACAAGTTGGTTAATTTGTTTTCCATGGACCTTGATGATGTATTTACATCAGGCTCCGTCTTCTAAGCATAATTTGTCTCCTCACCAAATTTGTACCGGACGTCCTATGCCATGGAAGTCATTGACAGACATTGTTATTCCTGATTGATTCCCTGTTTATTGGGCAAATGTTTTATCTGCTTTGAAATATATTTCTTCTGTTTTAACAGCTCCTGAATCTCCACTTAAGGAGAAGGGGAAGACTATCAAGACTGGCGATCTAGTCTGGTGCACACATTTTACACACAAGACGTGGAAAGACCTGGTGTATCTGGGTCCTTTTCAAGTTGAAGCCGTTACACCTATTGCCGTACGTTTGAAGGGAGAGACTGGGTGGACTCATATTAGAGACAAACGTAAGTAGTATTATTTGTACAAAACCGAGAAGAGGGAAAAATTATCCATTTATTATTCTGATAACTGATATAAGCATCATGATGTGCATGATAATTAGTAGTTTTGTTTGGGGCATTTTAAGGTGTGAATGTTTTCCTGTGAGAGGTATTGGTGCAACATATATGAATAATATGTGGGTTCAAACAGTCCAGGAATTGACCAAAGCTTTACCTGAGAATATTTCAAATTGTAATATTTGTATCCCTTTTCCAATTGCTATGAATCATTTGCCAGCTGTTGCCTCACCTGTAGGATTATGCCAGGTTATATGATTTAATGCGTGTGGTCAAGCAAATGTGTCATTGACCCTTTGGCAGGTCACAATATGTAGGGACAAATGAAAATCCCGCCATTGTCGGCTAATTAACCACCTAGAGGATACCTCTGTACTAATAATTAGAGATGTGAATCGGAACCGGAATCAATGATCAATAATACAGCTTTTTATGAAAGGACTGATATTGATCCTGGACAACAGATTATGAGCAATATCAATAATATAGTGGATAAAGCTCTCAAGGATTTCATCATCTCTGAAAAAGATCACAGGTTTCGCCATATTGAAAGGTTTTGTACACCCTACATTTATTTTGCTCCCAAAATCCATAAATCGATCAAAAGACCACCAGAGAGACCAATAGTATCAGGAAGAGGTTCAGTGTTTGAAACAGCTGCAAAATATATTGATAACTTGTTACAACCCTTAGTGAAGGATAGCAGATCGTATGTTTGAGATTCCACAGAATTCCTTAGGAAGATTGAGGAGTTAAAGAATATACCAGAGGGCAGTAGATTAGTCACAGCTGATATAACATCTCTTTATACCAATATTCCACAAAAGGAGGCTTTTGACATCATTAATATGTCCCTCAATCTTCAGATGAGTGAACGTAGAAGAACATTTGTCTTACAGTTAGCTGAGGTTGTCATATTTCAATTTTATTTTGAATTTCAAGACAAGCTGTTTAAACAGATCAAGGGGATTCCCATGGGGTCTCCTCTTGCACCCTCCATGGCATGTCTATATGTCAGTGCATATGAAGACAAATTCTTATATACATCTGAGTTTTTTTTCATTTGTGGGCTTCTATATTAGATTTATAGATGACCTGTTTTGGATATGGAATGGGGATATGAATAGGTTGCATGATTTCGAAGTATACATGAATTCTTGTGATGACAATTTGAAATTCACATTACAATCGAGTTTCACACAAGTATCTTATTTAGATGTTAGTATACAGTTATGCAATAATAAATTGTATTCATCAATTCATGTGAAACCGACAGATAGGAATACCACCCTACAATTTGAAAGCTTTCATCCCAGGAAGCTCAAAGAGAGTATATCCCTATAAATCAGTTCCTTCATTATAGACGGATCTGTTCGTCTACTGAGGAATATAGGAGAAGTGCTACTGCATTAATTGAAAAATTTAGAAAGTGGGGATATCCCAATAAATGTATAAAACAGGCTTATAAGAGAGCCTTATATGCGAATAGGCAGAATTTATTATTGGGGACCCCCCGAAATTACATTTTGAGACCAATTTGTAGTTTGCCATTTTCCTCCAAATCCAACAGGATTAAAAACATCATTATGAAACATTGGGCTGTGATAAAAATGTTACCGGGTTTCGAAGAACCCCCTATCTTTGCTATGAAAAGGGGAGTTAATTTAAGATCTATGCTCACATATAAGAACAAGTATGTAGATGATGGCACATGGGATCAATATTCTTGTAGAGAGTGCGCCATAGGTAATAATGTGCTTAATATAAAATCGTACCATGTTTCTTCTATGAAATACCCATATGTGAATAGAGGCAGATATACATACAATTCTAGCATGGTGATATATGCCATAGTCACCATGTGACCTTATTTATATTGGTCACACTAAGAGACAGACTAAATTAAGAATTATTGAGCACAAAAGCAGATTATGTACAGGCAAATAGGAGCTCCCCTTGTAGCCCATTGGCAAGAAGCCCAACATAACATTGAATAACTCAAATTTTTTATTATTCAGCAATGTTACATTCAGCAACAACGAGGTAAAAACAAAATATTAAAAAGGATTGAGCAAAAAAATATATATATAACTGGAAGACAGTAGCCCCTTTTGGGCTAAATGAAGCAGTGGAATGGGATGCATTCTACACCACATAAAGATAATGATTGAAAATTTTGAGTTCCAGTATACTAAAGGTTGTCAATTTTTGTCTGAAGAGCAAATTTAGGGAGAGAAAAAAGGATATGTGATTTTTTTGCAAAAATAAGTTCCTGTTATATACAGAGACAACATAAATGTATGGTGTTTGCAATTGGGTTTTCATTTACGGATATAATATTAGGTCTATTGTGGATGGTTTTGTGGCTTTATTATGAACACTTAACTTTTCAATGGTCGCATGTATTAGTATTCCTGTAACTGATAGGATGAAAAGAGCCCGGATATAAGAGCGATCATAGTTTGGATGTGTGTGCACATACTTAGGATAACAATGTAGATGGTGATAAAGTTTTATTGAGAATGCCCAGATGCAGTATGTCAGTTATTGGTTGAACGTGATTTAAAAGTCCAATACAGGGCGGGTGACGTATTTGCATAAAACATCGAGGCTGCGGCCCGCTAAGAGAAGCAGTTGAGCGTTGGTGAATCGTGTGTGAATGCTAACATCGTCGTGGCTTGCAGGTCAGATTCCGATGCAGTAAATGTATATTTAGAGAACCTTTCTTGATCTTTGTTTAACAGTATTTGCTGGGTATAAGCATTGCTGCAATAATGTATCTATAACACATTTTCAGGTTATAAGAAGCAACTTAAGTGGAGGCGTGAAAGGATAATAGCAAGCCACAACCTCTGATAATTGTGTTATATTAAATGAAGATATTGAGTCAAAGAGACTGCAGCAATATGGCCGGCGCCATTTTGCAAAATGGCGCCGGCCATATGGCCATATTGCCATACGGGAAAATGGCGCCGGCCATACGGCAACACGATTCGAGTGCAGGAGGTCGTTCCCGGAACCCCGCTGGACTTTGGCAAGTCTTGTGGGGGTCAGGAGGCCCCCCCAAGCTGGCCAAAAGTCCCTGGGGGTCCAGCGGGGGTCCGGGAGCGATCTCCTATGCTCGCGACGTCAGGGGATAGCAACCAAAATGGCGCCGGCGCCATTTTTCTATCAACGCACCCGTGGCCCGAGAGTGGAAGATCACAACGGGACCCCCCCACTGGACCCCAGGTAATTTAAGACATTTGGGGGGGGGGGTTCGGGAGGGTGGGGGATTTATTTTAAAGGGTCGGGGTGGGTTTTAGGGATGTTTTAGTGTGCCGGTTTTCCTGCCCTCCCCCTTCCTCTCCCCCCAATGTACAATTTTTGACTATAAATCGGGGGAATTCCTATTAAATATCAACTAACGATTTTTGATGATTTAAAATATATCGGACGATATTTTAAATCATCAAAAAACGATTCACATCCCTATTGCTAAGATCAGGTTATCTGAGAGTTGTACAAGTGATTATCCATTATAGTACATAGGTTTTATATATTGCTGTGTGTAAAGTATATTATGAGTGATGTATGTATGGTATGATTGAGATGATTTTAGGGTAAAGCATGGTGAAGTATGTATGGTATAGTTATGATGACTTTAGGGTAAAGTAGTAGTGAGAGTGTGTTAATTTTAATTTTGGATATTCAGAAGATAAGATAGGTCCATCATAATTATAAAATAAATTTTGTAAATGAGTATGATCAATAAAGCATGAGTTATGGCATAGAATTTATCTATTTACCTCTGATTTGTTTGGTATTCTTTTACTTATGTAGCCATTTACATAAATAAATGACTTCTGAAAATGGGCATCTAATTATATGGATAGTTGCATAGTCTGCTCTTACTTTTCCCACAGGCTTTACATTGGTTCTCAAAGGGAAAGTATTTTTATGTTTATTATCTTTATGAAAAATGTATTTATCCCCTGGTACACAAGATCATTATCAGTTCCTCACAATCTGGGTCATACCAAACAGTGATTTGCATCCATGAAGTCACTGGTATCACCAGCCTGTTACTGTGGACAACATCATATCTTGCTGCCTTTTCTTTTGAATGCATGAGAACCTGATTAATTTCTCTTTCTTGCATTTTTATAACCTTGTCCAGATGAAAAACAAGATTAATTTATTTCTAAAATTGGTGAATGCAAATGAGCTGACTGCTATATTTTATTGTATCTTTATGTAATGATATTAGTAGACTGCCTTGCACTGTAAATCTCATACACAAGGTTCCTGCTTTCCAAGTATTTTTTTTCAGCATTACAATTCAAGTAAAGTGTCATTTTTCTCATCACACTGATGGCTTTTAAGGGGTAGTGCAGTATTATGATGAACTTAAATGCATTTTTTTCTTACTTATACACAAAATTACCTGATTCTAATTCAGTCAAAGTAGGCTGATAGCCAAAGTTAATGACTTTGCAATCATAGAGTTTGTGATTAAATACCAACAATAATGTTAATAATGTTTGCAGAGATCATTATGGTGCAGTGAGTTTTTCATATGGATGGTTTACAACACCGGGGAGAATAGACAGCTTATGATATGTTATTTCCCAACCTGGCATCAGGTAATTAGTTGACATTATTCCATCAAGACTATCATATTGTCTGCTGAGATTAAATGCTGTACAAAAAGAAACAAACATGTTCTAATCCTTATGTACAGTAATAGTTCATAAAAACATTAACTAAGGAGAAACAGTATGATTCCCTAAAAGCATGGCAAGCACAAACAGGCAGTCCCATTACTGCCACTGTTATCATTGCTGCCCATAATCACTTTTCTAAGTGCAATATACAGTATAAGGGCCTTTAAAATTCAGGGAGACACAAATTTCGTTGTAGTGCGCACTAACTCCCGTTAGTGCGCACTAACAATTTTTCATTAGCGCGCACTAGAGTTAACCCGCACTAATGGGGAGTTAGCGTGCACTAACCCTGTTAGTGCATACTATACCCAAAAATGAATTTTTCCCGAAAAAAAAAATCGTGAAAAATTCCTTCAGATTTCAGGCTTCCCGAACCAGGATGAATTAGGCAATTTCGTTAATATTGCTTAATTCGTCCTGGACGAATGCAAATCCCTAGTGCATGGTGCTATGCAGATACACATAAAGGACAGTTCCTGCTCTGCAGAGACTGCAATGTAGTCACAGCAGTGACACTCTGAAAAGAGGCTTCAGGGCATTTATTTATTGTAGCAAATAAGTTAGAAACACAGGAAAACAGAATCTGATGATAGATAAGAACAGTAAAGCCCAGTTTGTACAGTTGCATTCTCTTACCATTTTGTCTCCATCACCTCTCCATCACCTCTCCAATACACCCATTCCATGCAGAAATATTTTCTGATGCTGAATCTGCATCTAACCCTTTGGAGCTTCAAACTGTGACCTCTTGTTCTAGAACTTTTTTTCTTTGAAATGGGCTGGCTTTCTGCTCTTGATTTTTATATTTGAGGTAAATTTGAATGTCTCAGTCATATCCTCTCCATCTCCTCCACATCGTAATTATTTAAGACCTTAAGTTTGATTTCATATTGCTTTTGGTACAGACCCAGCACTTTTTTGGTTGCCTTTCTACGGATCATCTCTAATCTATGAAGAGATTACTGGAGACTTTGGCAAGGGCTCTTTTCATGGATTGTAGAGGGCAAATGTCAAGCTGGAATGGATCTAGAGTGATTTGTCATGTGTAAAAGGGAAGACAGCAGACATGGATGGCATGTTAAGTAGTTTGGAGGCTGGAGATGAGTAACTAACAGAGCAGGTAGGTCCCAATAATGACTTTTAAAAGGTATGTTGAGTTCACAGCATGTTTGAAGGTGACAAGAATGATTGCAATAGAAATTGATAGATTTAAAATGTGACAAATAGAATGGATGACTGCAGAAGAGCCACAGCTGGGTCAGGAGCAGAGGATAATAATAACATAGTGAATGATGGCAGCTAAAGGCCAAATTGGCCCACCTAGCCTGCATAATTGTATTCCTTTCCAGTTCCTTGCCACTTTCAGAAGATGGCCATAGAAATTTCCATAGTTAAACCAGCACTAGATCCCACCATAGCTTTCCCCAGCCTATCAACTCTGATCATACCACTGCTCCTGATATCTGACCCAATCCCTTCAAAATAAGACCTAGCACACCTTAGAAGTATTTGGATATCTGTGTGCTACAGACATTGTTTAATAGATCGTGGAGCCCTTTTGCATGTAGCTGCCCCCTGAACTAGGCTACAAGAATGTGTCTATGTTCTGTGTGTGCTCAGAAACCCCTAAAGATCTAATTCTTAAGAACTGCAGTCAATTCTGCTGGATGAATATTAAAAGTAACCATTTTCTCACATTAATTCCTTCTTCAGCCATGTTGGATTTCCAGCTTTCTAACTCTCTCGTAAGCTGGGCTTTTTTCAATCCCTTAAAGATGCAGAATATCCAGGAGTCATTTCTAGAGTTAGCATCTGGTGACTGTGAATAATATATTTACCAAAAGTGGCACTGAGATAAAGTCAGGACCCATGTGCAGAAACCTCTTTGCATTTCTCAAAATTCAGGTTTAAATGCTACCTCTCAGCTCAGGAAAAATGTTCTGTCCACTGCTGAAGATTCCCAGGAAGAACATGCAAGTCTGCATTGTAAAAGTGGTTTAGCTAGCTAAGCCCAGAAAGTATGCTTCACTGGTTGTAATTTGGATTGCTGCTAGCACTGTTTGGTCGCATTTTATTACAATACTTAGTCTAGGCTTTGTTATCTCACTCTAATTCTTACAACATTTATATTTAATCCCAAACCCAGTTACCCTCCCATTCTTTCCATTAAGTAGGAATATACAAAAACATTATATTGTGTTTCATTGTGTTTGTTTTATTTTTTACATATCATGTATTGCTTATTTTTTGTTTATTTAAAACATAAAAAAATAAGGAAAAACAAAACACCACACTGAGATAGGGAAAATAGGCCATTTTTAGCATACATCTATATAGGCATGGAGAAATAAAAGTAAATAGATCCAACCAAAAAAAATCTCAAAGTTTATTTTATTGTGTGAAACCCTTGCTGTGCCATCTTTTAATTAATTTTTTTCTATAGTTAGAGTAATGGGTCTGTAGTTGCCTTCTCTATTCTTGATTCCCCCCTTTTTCATACAAGTTGAAAAGAGATGCGAGAGTACAATTAAAGGCCGGATTTTAAAAGGCCCGCAGGCATAAAATTTGTGGTTTATACATGTAGCCGGGTCTTGCACGCGCACTGCATGAATTTTCAAAGGGGCCCGGCCACATGAGTAAAGCCATTAGCTGCTGTCCTAGGGGAAGAACACACTGGCAGCCGGTGGGCATGTGTAAACTACTTCTGTTCCTGAGGAGCAGTAAGTAAGAAAATTAAAAAAATTAGGAAAGGTAGGTTAGCTTTAGGGGGTAGGGAGGAGAGAGGAAGGGGAAGGAACATTAGGCAGGGGGTTAGGGAAGTTCTCTCCCAGTTTGCTCTTTAATTGGAGCTGACTGGGAGGGAACTGGGTAAG
This sequence comes from Rhinatrema bivittatum, assembly GCF_901001135.1. NCBI lineage: Eukaryota > Metazoa > Chordata > Amphibia > Gymnophiona > Rhinatrematidae > Rhinatrema > Rhinatrema bivittatum. The sequence continues at coordinate 12,035,801 of NC_042624.1, read as the reverse complement.
GCCCAACTGGATCACCGCGCAAACCTTGCATAAATTCACTCCCCCTTGTAGGCGCCACCCGCACATGCATGCGTGGATTATAAAATCCAGGGCACATTTGCGCATAGCCACCCGATTTTATAACTTGCTCACCCCAGCACAGTCATGTTATAAAATCGGACCATCCATGTTATAAATCTACCCCGAAATGTTTAGTTCTTGTAGAATACTGGGTGTACACCTTCAAGTTTCCTGACCATATCTACTCTTATGTGAAAATATGGTTCAAGTATGTTCTCCTTTGTGGTTTTTTTCTCATTTTACATTTATCAATGTTATTTCCCTCCTTAAGGTCTATCACTTCCCCAATTTTAGGTAAATAATGAGCAAAAGAACTAACAACTTTGCCTTCTGCATGTCTTTCTTTTTGAAATTGTTTGGAATTCAATAAGGCCTTTGACATGCATAGGAGACATAAATAATCTGAGCACCCTTGTTATGCACCCTAAAGTGTCAGACTGGGTTAGAAAGTGGTAAAGTGGGAGGCGACAAAGAGTATTGTTAAACTGAAGTTCACTCTGATGAGAGGGCCATTACTAGTGGTGTGCCACAGGGACTGGTCCTTGAACTGGTTAGGGTCAACATTTTTGAAAGTGATATTTTGAATAATCCATGGGAAAGGTTTATCTTTTTCCAATGATACTAAAATCTGTAACAAGGTAGATACTCAGGAAGGTGTGGATAACATGAAGAGGGATCTAGAAAAGCCAGATGAATAGTTTAGAGTCTGCGATAAGATTTAATGTTAAAAAATACAGGGCCATGTCTTTGGGCTACAAAACCCCAATTGAGATGCACAGTACGGGGATGAAAGTCTAAGCAACAATTGATGATATTATGGTGGCCAATCAGGTGGATAAATTGACAGCGAAAGCCAGAAAGATACTTGGGTATATTGAGAGAGGAATGGTTAGCAGAAAAAATGGAGGTGATATTGTCCCCGTACAAGTCCCTGGTGAGACCTCATTCAGAATACTGTGTACAGTTCTGTAGTACACATCTTCACAAAGATATAAACCAGATGCAGGTGGCTACAAAAATAGTCAATGGTCTTTGTTATAAATATGTGGGGATAGACTTAAATATCTGAATACGTATACCCTGGAAGAAAGACAGGATGGAGGGATGTGACTGAGACATTTACATACCAAAAAGATTTCAATGCCGTGTTGTCAGCCCTCTTTCAGTGGAAAGGAGATTCTGGAACAAATGGTCATAGGATGATGGTGAAAAGGGCTACACTCTTAAGGAAATATTTATTTACAAAATGTGTGGTTGATGCAATGAAAAACCTCCCAATGGGAGTGGTTGAGATAATGGCAGTATGATTTCCAGACAGCATGCAAAAAGCAAAAGGATTTATGAGGAGGTGGTAGGCGTTGTAGGGCTGAGAATGTGTTGTGGATGGGCAGACCAAACAGGCTGTGTGGTCTTTTTCTGCCATCAGTTTTCAATGTTTCTGTATAAACTTTCTACTTCTGCACATAGTTTGAAAGTTGCCCTTCTAGCTCTTAGTATGCAGTGCCTTTCACCCTTTCTGGTTCTATGCTGCATACAGATGAATCAGGTAATTCTTATCATCCTGCAGAAAGTGCATCCCATAAAAAGATTCCACAGGGGATAATTGGAAAGATGAAGGATGTGCAGCATTAAGCTGAGATTAAACTTAGTGCTTTCACAATGACCTCACAAACTGCCCTTTCTACTTAGGAATCGTTTGGTGGCTAGAGATTCTTACATTTGAAATGCTTTGCTCTTAGAAGTGTTAGATTTCTGAGGCATTTCTTTGGAACATATTGAAAATGCCTTGCAGTAACTGAGTTGTATTTATGCACATGGGTTTGTAGCCTTGTTCATATATTCAAAGGTCTCCTTGGTGCTGAATGCATTTCCAATCACTTTTTGCCCCCCTTGAAAAAGCTTTTTAAGAAGGCATAATACAATTCCTCATCCTTACTAAAATAAAATATACTAGAAATCTATTTGTGAAATGTTTTTAATAGAGCCAGATAATCTTCTAGACCATTATTTAAAAATGCTAACATTTAAACTGATTGAATAGTAACATTCCACACAGATTAAATTTATGTGGAGGTAATGACAGACCCAGAAACAAATGAAAATACACCAGACTCATGTGAAGTATGGATTCTTCTTCTCAGAGACACAGGAGGTAGATGGACTGAAGCACAGTATATTTGGAAAGTTACCACAGAAAGAAGTTGATTTGCCTGTCGGGCATTCAGGCGTGCCCTGGCCCAGGCTAATCATGTGGTCACGATCTAGGACTGTGCAGAATCAAAAAAAATAATTTCAGGTCAATCATTCATTTTGGAGGTCACATGTTTATCTCAAACAAAAAAAAAGTGTTTGTTTATTTTCCATTAAAGTGAATGCGAGAAGCAATCCATAGGTCCAATTGAATTCACTGTAAAAGGAAAAAATGGGCTGAGGCTGTGTTCCATTACCAAGGTCAGAGCCTAGGCCTGATGCCAGGGCATGTCCAAGGCAGGGTCCTGTCTCAGAGGCCTAGGCCTGAGCATAAGCCCAGCTTCTATGCTGGAGCCTGGTCCAATGCTGAATCTCATTCCCAAGGTTGAGACCTATGTCTAAGCCTAGGCCAGAGGCTGGGTCCTTTCACTGAGGTCCAGGCTCATGTCCAAAGCCAAGGTTTGGACCAAGGCTAGGTCCCATCACAGAGGCCTGAGCTTCAGCCTAGGCTCAATGCTGGGACCCATCCCAAGACCATGTCCCATCACAGAGGCTCAAGACTAAGCCTAGGCTTATTTCTTCTTCTGTCAAATAAAAATGATGCAGTACACCTGAACGAAGTTCTGCGGTGAGGCCACTGCAGCACCTTGCTCCCAGGTGGATGGCACCATTTTGATATACAGACACACATTTCAGTGGTCCCACATCAAAATGAGCCTTATGCTTGGGAGGACGGAATTGCAGTGGCATCTCTATGGTGCATGCTTTGGGTTGACAGCATCATTTTTATTCAATAAAATAAGAAAGAAGATGGCAAAAGGCCCGGCCCCAAGCTTAGACCAAGGCCTTGGATTGGGCCCCGACAATGTACCTGGACCTCAGTGAAGGGACCCAGCCTCAGAATGGGGTTTAGCATTGGACTTGGGGCTAGGCCAGGGTCTTGGGAATGGGATATGGTCTCATGCCAGGCTCTAGCAACAGTGAAAGGACCCAGCATCTGGCTGGGCTCTGGCTTTGGCAATGAAACCCAGCCTGAGGCCGGAGCCTGGCATTGGGCTTAGGCATAGGCCTGGGCTTAGGCTAGGGCCTTAGATATGGACCCGAGCCTCATGCTGGGCCTGTTATCAGCCTGGGCCTCTACTTGGACCTCAGATATGGGATTTGGCCTCAGAACAGGCTTTGGATCTCAACCAAGCCCAGGCCTCAGTGATGGGCCCAACCTCAGGCATTGGGCATAGGCCACAACATGTGGACTAGCCTATGGCTGGTCCTGTCAGAGGCCAATTTTATTATTTTTTTAATTATATGAATATATTTCATCTTAATGAATAGAAAATGGCCCCATGTGTAACATTTTACTCATTTATTTAACAACATGAACATCCTTACAGCATTGGCTCCATGTGAAAAATTGGGATTCTATCTGAAGCTGTGCTGCTCTGGGTCAGTCACTCTCCCTAGTTTTGGTAGCAGTGTAATGATAGCAATGTATGCAGTCTTGTCCAGAGCTGAACTTTCTTTTATTTAAAGCTAGAGTAAGTGGAGCTAAACTGATAACTTCTTGTCCCTCTGCCCCTGGAGTAGGTAAGCAGAACAGAGCCATAGGAGCCATAAAAGCAGCAGACAGCCAAAGGGAAAGTGTAAGCAAGTTACAGTCACAGAAAGGAAGAGCATGAGCCAAGAGGAAATTCCTGTGTAGTTTTAGGCAGGTGGTTCAGGTGAGCTCTTAGAGGGGCAACTGAATTTGTAGCCAACAAGTCTCCTGGAGAGTGGGGGTTGCTGAAGAAGGGCTAGGAATGGGAAAAGGAGGGTATTCCTGCAGTTTAGGGAAGAGCTGGAAGCAAGCAAGAACTTTACTTGATGATGTGGCAGTGCTGGAGCAGGCGGCATTCGATGAGTAAGCACATGAACAGCAGTACAACAACAGAATAACTGTGTGTGAGAGAGAGAAGGAGTGAAGATGAGCAGTTTCCTCTCTCAAAGGGAGTAAGATTATGTGTGTACCAATAAAGTTTTTCCAAGAAGAAAACATGTCTGTGTCAGAGAGAGAAGATGTGTATGTTTGTGTCAGAGAGAGAGAGAGAGGCAATGTCTGTGTATGTGCCAATACAATTTCTGAAAATATGTCTGTCTGACCATGTGTGTGTGTCAGAGAGAATGTATGTGTAAGTGTATAATCAATGTAAACGTACTGCAATTAGACTGGTAACTATAGCAACCAAGCAATGTCTGTGATATCAAAGTCAGGCAGATAACAAACCGGTTAAGTCTGGTTGGCATATAGGGCTGTTCTAAATTTAGGTGGATAAATATATCCTGCTAACCTTAAGTTAACTGCTGAGATCAGATGTGTAGACTAGGTACCGTACTTTGTAACAAATGCAGTTTAAGGTGACATTACAATGAAAGAACATTTATAAATACAGTAGCATGATTATGAGGTTGAATGTGAAGTAATTTGAAGTTAATTTTGATGCTGAGAACTAAACCAAGGTAAGAGGTATAGAGGACTAGATTAGCAGTAATATTAAACTGAAATGTGGGCTATAGCTCAGCTTTATTAATTAATTTGAGCAGAAGAGTGAAAGAAAATTCAATGACATTGCTATTCACTTCTGGTCATTCATTATCACAAAGTGGCCTTTGATGATTGGTTGAAATGTCTCATTTTAAGCAAGGCTGACAAAAGCTCTTAGAATGAAACAATATAATAAGAGAATCTGGAAGCACTCTGGTTACTGTTGTTTGAAAGCTGAACTACAGAGAGCAAGAAATTTCAGAGCACAGGATAGTTCTAACCTTAGAGTTCAGCATTTCTTTAGTACATTTAGGAAAATATATTTAGTTGGAAAAATATAAAATAAGAAAGACATACTTCCCCTCTCAATGGTATTCCTTCAATGGTCACTGTAGCCTAGGGAGTACCAATTATCCTTTATTTTGCAATTTTACAAAGTCATACAACAAGCTGTGATAGAATTATAATGCTTTTAAACTGTTTATCTGTAATATAGACTAATATTCACAATATTGTTCATTGTTTTTAACAATCTGTCACCTATTACAATTTGAAGCTTTGCATGCATAAAATTGCATAATGCATGCACACCAGTTAATGCATAGTAAATTTTATATCAATAAAACAAGCAGCTGACTTAGAAATTTTTCAGCCAAGTTATTTTTTTCTACACCTTTTCAATTTTCATTATTCTAGCGTGGGAATCCCAGGAGCCTAACATGGTCCTGATGCTCCTGCACTAGAATTAAAAAGCTAGCATACAGCCCATACTACTAACTGGACAAACCCTCCCCAAAATTATTAAAACATCCACCAGAGTTCTTTCAAGAGCCCCCACCCACCCCAGGCTGCCTTTTAAAATAAGTACCATACAGCAATACCCTGCCCCCTTCTCATTAAATCAAATGCGTGCTCTGGGCAAAGAAGAGAGCTCCCCTTTTAGTAAACCCTACACCCATAGGGCCTGAACTCCATTCCCATGGCATTTCCTTTCCATTAATGATAACCCCATGTAGATTCACTCCCTTTCCCCAATCTCTGGCAGACTAGTATGCCCTAGAACCCTACTGACCCTCCCAGATTTTTATAATGCTCATTGGTGGTTTGTGGAGGGCCTAGGCTGACACCTAGCTCCAGGATTTGTTGGCTCCATTTTCTAAAATTAAGCTGTCCATCCTTTTCCCCTACCACGTGAAAAACATAATATAAAAATAAATTAGCAAATACATAAATAAATAAAATTCTTTTGAAGTACATTAGTTGAGTTGAACATTTCTATAACTTTGCTAGATTTTAAATATAGAAGTATTATAGTACTTATCTGATAAAAAATACTGTTTTAGAGTTTCAGAACCAATTTTGTAATATAATTCTTGTTGCAACATTTAAAATAAATAGATTTATATAACACTTGTTTGAAAAATAAATTTTTAAAAATCCAGAAACTCAATCTTCTATACTTTTGAATATTAATTTCCTTTATCTATGAGAGACAGGACTGACAAGTCTCATGCCAGTAAGTAAGAAGGCTTCTGAGACTGACCTCTGTTAGTCTCAGACTACATGCTTTCCTGGACCACATGTCCAGGAAAGCATAGCAGAAGGGGCTTCCCTTGCAGAGTAGTTTACATCAGTGGTTCCCAATCCTGTCCTGGGGGCCGTCCAGCTTTCAGGATATCCACAATGAATATCCATGAGAGAAAATGTGCATGTTATGGAGGCAGTGCATGCAAATTTTCTCTCATGCATATTCATTGTGGATATCCTGAAAACCTGACTGGCTGATGGGCCCCCTGGACAAGGTTGGGGACCACTGATTTATATAGCACCCCTGGAATAATTGGCATAATCATCAGGATAGGGAAGTTTTAGGTACAGAGGTGTCCCTGCATCTGTGATTTCTCAATTATTACCAATATTTCAACATGGATCAGTGCTGCGCCATTGTCATCAGAAATGGAAGACAGGAGAGCAGATATTCAATTGTGGCTGCCCACAAGTGCTATGGTCAATATAAGACAGATACATGGAGTGGTCCAGGACTATGGCAATGTATATATTCCTTGTGATAAGAAGATCATGGATTTTGCCAGATTGCCGAGCAAGCATGGTGATCTCCCCATAGAAGATTGGATAGAATGGACAGAAGCCACCTTAACGTTTTGAGAATTCCTGAGGAAAATCATTTAGAGATAGCAATCTCTAACTGCTTTTCTAACTGATAGAAATCTGATAGGTCATGTATAAAACACTTTATAGTTTACTCCACAGGCACAGTTATGGACCATGAATTATTTGTTCACCTTGCTGAAGATGGTGTTTGGAGACAAAGTTCCAGTAAGTGTAAGACTGAAGACATTTTATGACAGAAATCAAGAAGCAGGAGTGACCTTAAGGACCTATATTTATGGGCTGCAGAGGAAGTTCAATCTACCTTATAAATGGCCTGTGACCGACGGCCCGCAAATGCGCAGTAGAGCACAGCTCTACTGCACATGTTCAGGCAAGGACGTCGGTCAGAAAAAAAAAATGGCGGTGGGGCCGCAGGAGCGGGAGGAGAAGCAGCGGCGCCGCGCGCGCGCGCGGTGCCGCTACTTCTCCTCCCCAGATCTGCCAGCAGATCTCGGGGGGGGGGGTCACTCCCGCGCCCCCCCTCCGAGATCTGCCGGCAGGAGCGGGAGGAGAAGTAGCGGCACCGCGCGCTATTGTGCCACTTTTATTTTGATGTTTTGCATTGTACCTTATTTATTGAGTTATTAATGATACTTTTAGATATGTACTTTTAGTACATAGTTGATATTAACCATTTTATTATTTTATATTTTACTATTTTATTGTATTTTCTGCTCTTATTGATTATACACCATTGTGATGGTTTTATTACTGATGTGATGGTTTAAAAAACCAAATAAACCATAATAAACCATATGGGGTTTTGGGAACAGAGGGCAGTACAGAGGCAGTGTTGTGCTGCCCAGCATGGGAAAATGGTTGCAGAGGGGGTGTTTTTTACTGCCTTTATGGCACTGAAAATAGGTTGGTGGCTCGGGGCCCCTAGAAGCAGGAAGCCACAGGAGTATTTTCACTACATCCCCTGGCCCTGTGAGAGGAGGCAGCGTTAAACTGTACCACGGCTGTAGGAATATTTTTCGCCACCAGCTATGGCCATTTGAGATGGGAGAGAGACAGAGCAAGCAGGAATTTCTGCTATTGTCACCGCCTCTCCTCTTGATCATGGAAGTGACATGGAAATGCCTGCAGCCATGTCTGCCTCTCATGGCACTGTAAGGCAGGGAAAGAGGTGGAAGAAACAGTGAGTTGAGAGGGAGGAAGCAGTACTGCCACCATTGTTCCCAACTGCGGTAGAAGCAAGGGGAAGGCCCAAGAGCAAGGCATCTCAGCCACTGATGTCAGCGTGACATCACCACAAGGCATGCAACATGGCCCACAGAGAATAAACATATATAAAATAAAGGGGTCCACATAGGGAGGAGTTAGGGGCCTCTAAGCAAGCCCCTACCACATAAACTATAATGGGAAACTGTAAAAATGGAACTGTTGATATTGTGGGGTTTGTGGACATTAAACAGATAAGTAGAGACAGAACAAGTGGCGAAGGGCCCTGGCAAGCCCCTCCACTAATACATTGTACAGGAGATTTTTTATTTGTTAAGAAAAAGTGAACAGCACATGCGATGGATCCATTCCAGGGAAAAAAAAAACTGAGGAGCTTGGCACAAGTGTGTTTGAAAGCCATAACCATGGCTTGAGGCTGAGAGGACATTAAACAGCAGGTGATGGACCCATGGACAAACACTAACTGGGTTGATTTAACTAATGCCCCTGAGATTTTGAAAGTAATTTGGGACCAGTTTAATGGCATTAACATTTCTTACAAGTTGTCCTGATCTTTAGCAGGGGTGTGTCTACCCTGTCACTACTCAATCTAGGGAGGGCTGGGAGACTTCTTCAGCACTACTTTCTCTGTTGTCAGTGGAGTAATTATACTTTTACGCTTGTACAGTTGCTACAGTTTTGAACCAGAGGGGAAACAACACTGGACATTGTCGAGAGCAGACATATGGACTGATTACTTTGTAACAAAGGCAGTCCAACATTAATTAAAAATGACCGTACATTGAAAGGACAGCCATAAAGGCACCTGCATGATTGTGAGGGTGAATGTGAAGTAATTTGACTAGTTACATTTGATTCTGAATATTAAACCAAGGTAAGAGGTATTTGAGAGGTCTAGATTAGCAGTAATCCTAAACTGAAATGTGGGCTACAATTCCTCTTTATTGAGAGGTTTGAGCGGAAGTGTGAAAAACATTTCTGTGACATTCCCAATCACTTCTGGTCATTCATTAACACAAAGCAAACTTTGGGGTTGGTTCAAGCCTCTCATTTTAAGCAAGGCTGACAAAAGCTGTTAGAACGAATCCAAGTAGTAAGAGAATCTGGAAGCATTCTGGTCACTGTTGAATATTTGGATTCATTTGGAAGCTGAACATTCATTTGAGAATATTCAGATGCAGGATAATTCTAATGTTAAAAGAATCCAATTTTTTTTTTATTTTTTAGGACAATACAGAACTACTTATTCAGTTGCAAAAATATGAAATAATAAAGACATAGATCCCCTCTCTATAGTGTTCCTTCATTAGTCATTATAGCCTAGGGAGAACTAATTATCTTTTGTTTTGCAATTTCATGGGGATATTTACTAAGCTGCAATATTTTTTAGTGGAAGGTGCCAAATATCTCGTGGGGTGTTCCCAAGACATTTATCTCCCCCCCCCCCCAACAAAATATTATGGGGGTCTTGCCCCTCGATTTTTTTATCACAGGAGAAACATACAACAAAAAATTGTGTAGTGTAATAAGACCTATGCACTCAATGGCGACCAACCTCGGCTAGAGCTGCCATCGCATTAAAGGACCAGAGGCTCAAAATACATCCCCATTAAAAACAAAACAAAACAGAAATGTCCCCTGGCGTCTTGGTAGATTGCCAGCCCCTACTCCAGGGCTGCTTGCCAAGGTAGCCTCGCAATAAAAACGATTTTTAAAAGAATGTATAATCATGAAGTGATGCCCTGCCACCTACCAAAACCCTCCTGTTTACTGTAACCCTCCTGCCTCAACCAAAGGACCCACCAGATTCACCCACAAATCCCCTCTCCTCCATACCACTCTTCAAAATAAAGAAGTATTTGTGGTCTAGGGTAGGCCCCCTTCCCTTCCTAGGCCCCACCCAATCCCCATCTCTAACCTAGGACCCCCCCATACCTTAAAACAAATCATTGGTGGTACACTGGGGACCCAGAGGAGCCCTATAGCTCTGGGCCTGGTTGAAACAATTTTCCAAAATAGCACCATCTGGCCTTTGTCTCTACCATGTGATAGGGACAAAGGCCAGTCGCACCATTTTGGACTTGAAGTCTTATTGGAAGTTTCTAGCTAATTAAGGGGAACTGTGGTAACTTGGCAAAAGCAGATTGGAAACAGCCAGAAAGAATCAGGAGGCAGACTCTAGCTGTTTCCCATTTCTGAAATTTATGTACAGCGGTGAATGAAGAGTAAAGCAAAATCACCTTAGTTTCAGGTAGAGGGCCCATGTTCCCGGACTTGCTACTGAATACCACTTCTGCCAGGAAGTCATCGCTGCCTACAACACCAGTGAGTTACCATCTCTCTCTCTCTCTCAGAGTGTTCCCTGGAACCAGGTACTCGATCCTCGAGGGCCTACTTCATTCCAGCTCCTGAGCTGCTTCTAAGAGACTATTGTGTGAGTGTTACCATCAAGGTTCTGTTCCAGCACTCTGCATACCCTGCCTAATCACTATATTCAGTTTCTCTACAGTTCAGTTATCCAGGATCACTGTTCCAGTATCTCAGGGACTACAGCCCAGCCAGGCACTTCCAGCTCACTACTGCCACCTCTGATGGTTCAATATACTGTTTAATAAAATAACTAGTGTGTGTTTGTCTCCATACTCTGAGCCTGACCGGTGGTCCCTCTCAGGATCTTCCCCCGGAGGCGTGGTCATCTGCCACTGGCCCAAGGATCCACCCACAACTACCACGAACACTAACATCCTGGTTTCGTCCCTGCTCCTTTTCCAGTCCTTGTGATCCTGTGTCTAGCCTTTCGTTCCAGTTCCTGCCTTCCTAACCATGCCTTTGGCCATGCCTCCAGCCTCCTCCTTGATCTTCAGTTCCTGTGACCCAGTCCTCAGCTTGATCTCCTGGTTTGACCTCGGCTTGTCCTCTCGTCTCTGCCTGACTGCTGCCTGTCTCGACCTTTGGCCTGGTACTTCATTTTTGCTTGTCTGCTGCCTGCCCCGGACCTTCAGATAGGACTCCGTTCTGCACCTTCGCTGCCAGCCCTGACCCAGATCTCTGATCCTGTATTTGTCTTCAGCTTCATCGAGGCACCCGCACTTAAGTCCTGCTGACCCTGGCACCCAAGGGCTCAACCTGCGGGGGACGAGGGCTTGTATAGGTGAAGGTCCTGCCGGGTTGTCCTCGCCAGCTCCAACTACCGGAGACTAGAACTATTGGGGGCAATCCCTCAGTGGTCACACCATCACTCCATAACTCACCCTCTCAACCATCTCTTCTCTAATCAACACAACACTCCACCCAACTCAATCATAACATCTCAACACGCAAGAAAATCTAGGAGTTATCATAGACTATCAACTCAATCACAAAAAATTCATTAAGAACTCCCTCAAAAATGCTACTTCAAACGGCAAACACTAAAAAACCCCACTCATATTTTAATGATTTCCAGACAATACTCCAGTCCACAATCTTCACAAAAATAGACTACTGCAACTCGCTACTCCTTGGCCTTCCAAAAAACACCATCTCACCCCTCCAACTGCTGCAGAACGCAGTTGCACACATCCTCACCAACACACAACCCCAATCCTCAAAGAACTACATTGGTTACCTATCCTCACTATAATACACAAAACCTTACACAACCCAGATATCAAGTGGCCATACAACACCTTCTCCTTCCGCAATGCAAACAGACCTACACAATCACGCTATCTAGCAACATTAAACATTCCCACACCCAGACTTACCCATTATAACGCCACCAGGGAACGCGCACTATCCATTGCCGGCCCCACACTCTGGAACTCCATGCCCACTGACATTCGCCAAGAACACTGCCTACAAAAATTAAAAAAAAAAACTAAAACCTTTGCTCTTCACACAAGCATACTCAATCTCAAGAATTTTACCTCACAGCCTACTTCAATACACCATACACCACCCCAACTCCCTGCCCCCTCAATAACACACACTCCCAGCTTAACTGACTCTACTAAACTAATCATGGCAAACTGTTAAAATGTCATAGCTATGTTGTAAAAAAATAAACTGTAAGATAGGTTACACTGTAAAGCTCTGCTTACTCCATGTTGCCTTAAACTGTTAAATTCATTATAGTTAGTTTGTAAAATTGTTATATTGGTTACACTGTAAAGCACTGTTGCTGACTCCATGTTGCCTGTAAACCAATTTGATGTCCAACAACGAAGATCAGTATAGAAAAACCTTAAATAAACAAACCACTCATCTCAGCCCAAGGGTCTACAACCACAACAGTTTTCATATAATTGTGTTTGAACAGGTAAAAAATAACCAACATAAAATACAGATTGAAAGCAATTCAATATATAAACCAAACAGTAAAACAAAATACATCGCAAAACAACCCCAACAACCAAACCACTGAACCTGCATACTATATCCTTCAAAAGATTTCACCATTTTAAATCCTACCCCATTACATAATAACTAAAATTATCACATTTCTCCACCCTCTGGAACTCCCTCCCTGTGAACATACGCCTTGAACCAAGTGTGACTAAATTTAAAAAGAAACTAAAAACACTACTGTTCAAACAAGCCTATCCAGAATAGAATACCCCTTCCACACCATCCCTTCACCACCTCATGCTGACCACATATTCCTTACATTAAGGAGCTAATTTTGTTAACTTATGATTGTTCTTGTTACGTTAATCTTTCCTTCCTTACTGATCTTGGTTAATCCCTTTCTCCCAGTTCCTTTTCCCTGTTAATATGTATTTTCAAGCCTTTTGTTCAAATGTAAACCGGTATGATGTCCCCAATAATACCGGTATATAAAAGTTTCTAAATAAATAAAATAAAATGAAACTATCCCAGCTGTCTTCTCAAAGAAAAGCAGATTTGACTAAAATTACTTCACTGCTTTACAAACATTTTCAAATCTTCATATCTTTCTGAAACCCATTCTAACAGACAGGGCCCATACATAAAAAAGGCCCAGTTGCTTGTAATCTGAAATTGAACTGTCTCCACTTGGGGAGTTTCCAACTGAGCAGCTTGAGAGGATGGCATAACTCTAGTAGATTCAAGGAAGGATAAAATATATATCTTTTTTAAAACAGACTCACAAAATTAGTAAGCAATCCTGTAAGTTCCTACAAATGATAGCTGCTATTATGTATGAGTTTATGTTAAGATGTGAGCTCTCCAATTTCCTTTATGCATCTGAAAAAGAAGTTTCTGAGGTCAGAGAACCTCATGCAATGAAACATCTTTCCTGTAGATGCTTTAAAATGTAGCATAGCTAACAAATCTCTCACTTTTCTGCAGGACCAACATGGCTACTCAAACTCTACAAGGTCATAAGAACATATGATCATAAGATTTGCTATACTGGGTTGGACCAAGGGTCCATCAAGCCCATTATCCTGTTTCTAACAGTGGCCAATTATTCTGATCTAGAAGGTGGACCCTTGGTCTGGCGATGAGGATAGCCATGTCGTCAGAAGGCGAGGCCAATCACAAGGGTCGCTGGAGAGAGACTCGATGAAGATCTGGATGCAGGCGCCTCCTGCAGGTCATTTAATCCAGATAGCTGGCGCCTCCAGCAGGTCGTAGAAACAGAAGGTACCACAGCCGGTCCAGGGATCAAGAGCCAGAATCTTCCGTAACCAGTCCGAGGGTCGAGAGCCAAACAGGAACGTCAGCCAAAGCAGGAATCACAACACGGATGAACAGATCAGGAACCACAAGCAGGAAACACCACCAGAGCCACGAAGCCAAGGCAAGGTTTGAAGGCTCAGATCTTGCCTTAAATAGTATACAGAAGATGGAGTCAGCAGGAAGGAACACCCCTAACTTCCTGTAGGGGTTCCTTTAAGGCCAGGCTCTTGCCGCCCGCGCGGCCCTAGGAGGTTTCAGGGGGCATGGCTTAGCTGCGTCGAGAGGACGCCGCGGCCATCTTGGAGGGCAGCAGCGCTGCCGCGGAGGCGGGCTGCTGATGTCGGCCCCAGCGTCTGTGCCTGGCCCTGCCGCGAAGGTGAGTGACCAGCCCCTGTTGCGGTTTGCTGCGGCCGGCGGTCACAACACCAATCCAAGTCACAAGTACTTGGCAAGTACCCAAATGTTAAATAAATCTCAACATTCAATTGTTTATTAATAAATATTGAGTATGCAAGGGAAAGAATGTGTGCACTCCCATCCCAAACCATCATTCACCCTACTCCCCCTGCACAATCACCACCCTCCGGCCCACTCCCCCTTGATACCCACCCCATATACACACAGAGGAGAGTAGTGGGGAAAGGTGCATCCCTATCCACGTACACATACAGACTGGGAGGAGGGAGAAGGCTGCAAAGGAGAGTGGGGGAAGGGGACAAAATGGTGACTTCACTTAAACCACCATACTACCAATAAAGCACCACATGACCCATACCGCACCTTTCATTTGAATATTCTTACTTGCATAACACGCCATACTCTAGGTATACCCTATGCATTATGGTTCACCGTTTCAAATTGTTTAACGTTTTAATTCGTATTACCCTATGTTTCATGTATCCCTTATTTATTAATGTACACTGTTGAATGTTAATTGTTCTATGTACACCATGTATATGGTAATTCTAATGCTGGTTACTTGTAAACCGAAGCGATATGTACTAGTACATGATCTTCGGTATACAAAAGTCCTTAAATAAATAAATAAATAAATGTGAGGATCATATGGAGAATGCAAGGGTGAGAGAGTATACACGCACACACTCAGCCCCATTTATATCCTCCCCCCCACTTCTACAACAATTAAACAGGGGTCAGGCGATAGGGACAATGAGGAGAATGGAAGGGGAAAAGACTTGCCCCAGCCGTACATACAATATCCCTGACTCCTCCTCCTCACCACATGCACCTGTCCCCATACCCCTTCTGCAAATTCCCCCACTAGCAGGACTGGTAAACAAAGCAAGCAGGGGTGCACACCCTAGTATAGATAGATACATGGATATAAATAAATATATAGATAGAGAGAGAGAGATGGATATAAATACAAATATAGAGACAGAGATGGGTATAGATAGGTAGATAGATATTTTATTAGCAACAGTATATAAATCTGCTGCAGACCCACATCAGAGAACAAGCTGTGACCTCAGAAAGTCAAGTGATTTGCATAAATATGAATATTCATATTTATTTCCCATATCTACAAAATGGTGAAGAGCAGAAATGACTGCAGCATTAGCTTAAAATTATTCAGATGTCATTAAACATTGCACAACCAGAGTTTACTTTTTAGCCTTCTGTCATGAAAATACAATTTTTTTCTATCCTCTTTTCTGCTACAGCAAGCACTGCTTATTATGTATTATGACTGCATGGCACAAACGCTACCATTCTGCTGAATTGAAACAGTGCCTCAGCTCTATGCATACGTGCGAGAGGGGAGCCTGAAAGCTGTGGACTTTCTTACAAAATAAAAGAAATCCTGACTGTACTTGGCCTAACTTTGGGGCTTATCCTAATTCAAAAAAGTGTGAAATTAATTTTCAAACCCAACTGAAAGCAGAGTGTTTTGAGTCGGCAGAGTTGGAAGCATGGGGAAGTGGCAGTAATTTGCTAGTTGAGTTCCCAGGCATATTGATTTCTGAATCTACAGTGCTAATTTCAGAAAGCAGGTTTGTTTCACTGTGGCGTGCTCTTCCAGAGCCACCAAGATTAGCACAAAGCTAACATGGGAACTGAGTAAATTGAGCAATGTTAATATTACAAATTAGAATGGTAATGAAGCAGAAGTCCAGCCTACAAAAGCAAATCAAAAACTTTCTACCAGGATAGTTTCTCTGCCAATAGTAGAAATGCTTCTTTAACCTTTTCTAATGTGAAGAGTTTTGTTTTTTTTCTTTCACAATCTTGCTTGCATCATTATGACAAAGTAGTATAGGTACAGTATAGGGATCGTGATTTTATAACAGCTGGTGTCAGGATAAATCTGTGTGTCCGCTATGAGATGAAACCTTGGCATATATGCACACATTTAATTCTTGTTGTGTCCGTCGGTTCCCGACGCCCCCTCTCCCGCCTCCTCACCTCTTTGGCGCCTCCCTCTTCGTCCACGGGAAAATTGGCTGCTGCGGCATCTTCCTGCCATGGTCCTCCAGCTTCCCCGGACCGGCTCCACGCTGCTAACCGCCATGTTTCCTGGAAGCTTAGGGGCGCGCGGCGCGGCCCCGACTGAAGTACCGGCGATGGCGCGAACCTCAGGGGCACCCCCGAAGATGACGTCACCCGCGACGGATATTTAAGGTCTTAGAATTTGCTAACACAGCGAGTTAGCAAGGATATGGATTTTTTCTATCTACACTGCCTCCTCGGACTAACCAGGGGTACCCACTCCTCGGGGGCCTCGCTCTCTCTCTTACTTTGTAGATTGCAGTCTGGAACCGGTACTCGCACCTCGAGGGCCCTTGTTCCCGGACTTCTTCGAATTCACTTCTGCCTGGAAGTCAGCACTGCTTACTACATCTGTGAGTTACCATCGTTCTCTCAGAGCTTTCCCTGGAACCAGGTACTCGCTCCTCGAGGGCCTAAACCTTTCCAGCTCCTGGGCTTCTATGAGACATTGTGTGAGTGTTACCATCAGGTTCGGTACATGTACTCTGCTTACCCTGCCTACTCACTATATTTCAGTTTCTCTACAGCTCAGCCTCCAGGGATTGCTGTTCCAGTACCTGAGGGACTACAGCCCAGCCGGGCATTCCAGCTCACTACTGCCACCTCTGGTGGTTCCATATACTGTCTAATAAAAGAACTAGTGTGTGTCTGTCTCCATACTCTGAGCCTGACTGGTGGTCCCTCTTGGGGTCTTCCCTGAGGGCATGGTCATCTGCCACTGGTCCAAGGATCCACCCACAACTCTCCTAAATACTACAGATTGCTATCTCCTCAGCAGACTGTTAATTCCGAACTGAACAATTCTGCAAGTTAGCACGTAAATGAGTGTGTGTAGATTTATCTGCTCACTTTTGAAAATCAAACGTATATATGGTTTCCCCTTCTCAACTCCACTCCCCCAAACACCTAATTCTAATGTGTATCAAAGAGACGACTGAGAAGGAATATGATTGAACTTTATAAAATCACGAGTGGGATGGAACAAATAAATAGGGAACATTATTTACCTTTTCAAACAACACTAGCTTTGACACTAACAACATGCAGTTTTAAAACAAATCGAGAAAAGTGTTTTTTCATTCAAAGCATAATCAAACTATGGGATCTTTTGCCAGAGGACATGGTCAAGCAACTAACATGTGTGTTAAGTTTTGTAGGTTTCATGGACCCTAGGCCTGAGGTGGGAGTTGATGCTACCTGAGGAGTGGGGCTGGAAACAAGGCAACAGGACCACGGCTGTGGCCCAAGAGAGAGGAGGTGTAGAAGAATTGTCTGCGCCATAGCCACGTGATTGCAGGCGCCTGCACAGCAACAGTACTGCAGAGTGCCCTGAGGAGCGGGGACACAGAGAGTTAGTTCAATGATATTGCAGTGCTGGGCAGGTCTGGAGAAAGGATTTACCAGAGGAAGGATCTTCAATGTAGAAGCACACAGGGCAGGCCCCGAGGAATGGGGACTGCAGAGACAGAACCCCTGAGGTGGTGACGCTGAGGTTGCCCTGAGGAGCAGGGAAGCATGGAGTCAGGGTCTCTGGTATAAGGACGCTGAGACTACCTCGAGGAGAGGGAAGCGTAGAGGCAGGATCTCTGATG
Source organism: Rhinatrema bivittatum (assembly GCF_901001135.1). NCBI lineage: Eukaryota > Metazoa > Chordata > Amphibia > Gymnophiona > Rhinatrematidae > Rhinatrema > Rhinatrema bivittatum. Next base: position 12,017,927 of record NC_042624.1, on the reverse strand, counting down.
CAGTAGCGCTGCATCTACCCAGAGGAGCGGGGAAACACAGAGACAGAGTTCCAGGAATGGAAGCACAGAGCAGGCCCCCGAGGAGCGGATACCCAGAGCCAGAGTCCACAATCAGACAGCAGAGATCCAAGGCATGAACCGCAGGTCCGAAGAACAGGAACAAGCACCAGAGGAGCTCAGGGAACTCGTTGCCAAGTCGGTTAGTGTAGGTTAAGTATCTCAGGCTTGTGATGTCATCAGCCAGGGACAATCCTGGATTTCCCGCCATTGGGCCTTTAAAGGGAGGACAGATGGCATGCACATGTGCCTAAGGAGGCCCGGAATCTGAGCATAGGTCGGCGGCGTCCCAGCCGCCTCATGGGGCATGGAGAGCCAGAAGGAACGCGGTGGTAGTGACTGGCCACAGCTGCGAGTTCAGCAGGCGTGGAGAGCTAGTCATGATGTGACATCAGTTGGGTCAACCACGGAAGGCCTCAGCCGATGGTCATAACAGTACCACCCCCCCCCCCTTCCTAAGGACCCCTCCCCGGGGGTTTGGGTTTCAGAGGATGTGTGGCATGAAATTGCTAGTTTAGATCCTTATCAAGAATATTGGTAGCAGGCTCCCAGCTGTTTTCTTCTGGTCTGAAGCCTTCCCAAGACAGAAGGTACTCCCATTTCTTTCCACGTTTCCACAGATCAAGGATATCTTGAACTTGGTATGTCACAGTCCGCTTCAGATGACAATGGTTGAGGGTCCAGTGGCTTCCTGGAGAATTCAGACAATTCTAACTCTTTTAGTAAGGATACATGGAAGGCATTGCGGATCTTGAGAGAGGAGGGAAGCTGGAGTTTGTAGGTGACTGGACCCAAATGGTGAAGCACTGGAAATGGACCAATGTACCTGGGAGCAAAGCAAGACATAGGAAGCTTGAGACAGATAAACCGGGTGCTGAGCCGGTTTAAACTGGGGAGCTTCATGGTGATGAGCATCAAAGAACTTTTTAGCCCTTTGGGATGCTTGCTGTAGCAACTGTTTTGTGCTGTTCCAGAGTTGATGAAACTCCTGGGCAGTCGACTGGGTTGCTGGGGAGGGAATAGATAATGGAAGGGGTAGTGGCGGGAGAGGCTGACATCCATAGACTACCTGGAAAGCTGATGAACTGGAGGATAAAGGCAGGTTTGAATTGAAGGCAAACTCAGCTCAGGGAAGGCGGTCGGACCAATCATTTTGCAGGAAGTTAACATAGGCTCGGATACATTGTTTAACAGTTCTATTAGTTCTCTCCGCTTGCCTATTGGCTTGGGAGTGATAAGCGGAGGTGAAATCTAGGGAAACGTTGAACTTTTTGCAAATGGACCTCCAGAACCAGGCAGTAAACTGGACTCTTCGGTCCGAAAGGATATGTTTTAGAAGACCGTGGAGCCGGAATACATGGCAGATAAACAATTGCGCGAGTTGAGGTGCCGATGGAAGACTAGGCAGAGCCATGAAGTGGTCCATTTTGGAAAAGCAGTCTACTGTGACCCAAATGGTGTTGTTGCTCATGGAGGGAGGAAGGGCCACAATAAAATCAGTCGTGATATGGGTGCATGGCTCACTAGTGATAGGCAGAGGTTGCAAGATACCCCACGGACATCCCACAGGAGGCTTGTGGCGTGCGCAAGTGGGACAAGACTCCACATAGGCCTGTGCATCTTTCTTCATGGTAGGCCACCAATAAAACCACTGGCGAGCGGCCAGAGTCTGGACTGTCCAGGGTGTCCTGCAGTAAGGGAGGCATTAGCCCAATGGAGGACCATCCAGCATAGCTGATGAGGAACCACCATCTTCCCAGGTGGGACCAGAAAGATGGCAGTCAGTATGATCTTAGCAGGGTCAATTATATGCCGTGGAGCGTCTGTAACATTCTCTGGAACGAAGGACCTGGAGAGGACATTGGCTCGGCAATTCTTGTTGGCCAGTCCGTAGCACAGCAGGAAGTTAAATTGGGTAAAATAAAGAGGGCCCAGCGGGCCTGACAGTGATTCAAGCATTCACGGTGTAAATACTCAAGGTTTTTGTGGTCTGTATACACTGTGATCTGATGCTGGGCTCCCTCGAGCCAGGGACACCATTCCTCAAAGGCTAGCTTAATAGCCAGCAGCTCCTTATCCCCTATAGCGTAATTCCAGTTCGTGGGAGAGAAGCAACTGGAAAAGAAGGAGCATGGATGTAGGGTATGAGTAGTCAAGTACTGGCTTAGGACTGCCCCTACTCCCACGTCAGAGGCATCGACCTCAACAATGAATGGGCATCTGGGATCCGGATGATGGAGAAAAGCGGTCTTGAGATCCTGGAAGGCGGCCATGGCCTCGGGTGACCAATGGGAAGGATTGGCCCCATTGTGAGCCATGGCCGTGAGGGCTGCGGTCAGAGTAGAGTAATGATGAAGGACTGGTAGTAATTGGCAAAGCCAAGGAATCTTTGTAAGGACCGAAGGCCTGTAGGCTGTGGCCAGTCTCAAATGCTTTTCAACTTCTGAGGGCCCATTCTGCAATCTTATCTGGAGACTATGTGGCCAAGAAAGGGGATGATCTGCTCAAAAGAACATTTTTCGAGTTTGGCATAGAGCTTTTGTTTCGTAGACGCTGGAGGACATGGGAGACATCGTGGCGGAAGCTCTGTAGATTTTTAGAGAACACTAAAATGTCATTGAGATACACCACAACCTCATTCATCAAACTCTGGAAGACAGCTGGGGCATTGCAAAGGCCAAACGGCATCACAAGATATTGAAAGTGGCTGTCTTGAGTATTAAAATCTGTCTTCCATTCATCTCCTTTGTGGATTCGAAATAAATTATAGGCTTCCATGAGGTCCAATTTGGAGAAGATATTCACTCCCTGGAGCCTGTCAAAAAGTTCAGAAATTAAAGGTAGTGGATAGCAGTCTTTCAGGGTGATCTCGTTCAAACCCTGATAGTAGATGCAGGGATGGAGCGATCCATCCTTTTTCCCCACAAAGAAAAAACCTGCTTCAGTGGGAGACTTGGAGGGTCAAATAAACCCCTAGCCAGGTTCTCGTGGATGTTCTCTGACATGGCCTGAGTCTTTCTGAGCGACAATGGATAGATTCTTCCTCAAAGAGGCTCAGTGTTGTGTAACAAGTTGATTGCACAATCGTAGGTATGATGCAGAGGCAGTGTCTGCGGCCTTTTTGGAGAACACATCCGCATAAGTTGAGTATTGAGGTGGAAGGCCAGGAGGTGAAAGCGAAGTACTAAGGCAAGGCAAAGGCAAGATGGGCTCCAGACAGTTGGCGTGGCAAAAGGAACCCCAGCGGGAAAGTTGTAAGGTGGCCCAGTCAAACTGAGGGGTGTGCTGTTGTAGCCATGGCAGTCCTAAAACCACAGGATGTATGGCCTTGTCCAGAATGTGGAAGGAAATGCACTCCATGTGCAGGGCCCCAGTGCAGAGACAAATAGGAGCTGTGGTATGGGTAACCTGACCAGGCAGTGGCTCTCCATGGATGGAAGAAAGGAGTAGAGTTACAAGAGAGTGGATGGTGGGAATCTGGATGTGTTCTGTCAACCTGTGATTAGTAGGGATGTGAATCGTTTTTCGACGATTAAAATTATCGTCCGATAATTTTAATATTGTCTTAAACCGTTATGGAACACAATACAATAGAGATTCTAACGATTTATCATTATAAATCGTTAGAATCGTGAGCCGGCACACTAAAACCCCCTAAAACCCACCCCCGACCCTTTAAATTAAATCCCCCACCCTCCCGAACCCCCCCCAAATGACTTAAATAACCTGGGTGTCCAGCGGTGGTCCGGAACGGCAGCGGTCCGGAACGGGCTCCTGCTATTGAATCTTGTTGTCTTCAGCCGGCGCCATTTTCCAAAATGGCGCCGAAAAATGGCGGCGGCCATAGACCAACACGATTCCACGGCAGGAGGTCCTTCCGGACCCCCGCTGGACTTTTGGCAAGTCTTGTGGGGGTCAGGAGGCCCCCCCCAAGCTGGCCAAAAGTTCCTGGAGGTCCAGCGGGGGTCAGGGAGCGATTTCCCGCCGCGAATCGTTTTCCGTACGGAAAATGGCGCCGGCAGGAGATCGACTGCAGGAGGTCATTCAGTGAGGCGCCGGAACCCTCGCTGAACGACCTCCTGCAGTCGATCTCCTGCCGGCGCCATTTTCCGTACGGAAAACGATTCGCGGTGGGAAATCGCTCCCTGACCCCCGCTGGACCTCCAGGAACTTTTGGCCAGCTTGGGGGGGCCTCCTGACCCCCACAAGACTTGCCAAAAGTCCAGCGGGGGTCCGGAAGGACCTCCTGCCGTGGAATCGTGTTGGTCTATGGCCGCCGCCATTTTTCGGCGCCATTTTGGAAAATGGCGCCGGCTGAAGACAACAAGATTCAATAGCAGGAGCCCGTTCCGGACCGCCGCTGGACACCCAGGTTATTTAAGTCATTTGGGGGGGGGTTCGGGAGGGTGGGAGATTTAATTTAAAGGGTCGGGGGTGGGTTTTAGGGGGTTTTAATGTGCCGGCTCACGATTTTAAGATTTTTCACGATATTTTACCCCCCCAAACGGCAACAATACGATTCCCTCCCCCTCCCAGCCGAAATCGATCGTTAAGACGATCGAGGACACGATTCACATCTCTAGTGATTAGTACCGTACTGGTACACATGGTCAGGACCTACATCACTAATCAAGCGTTTGTCTTTTATGATATATTGTAACCGAATCTATTTGGCACCTGTTAGAATGTTATAGTGTACGCATTCACCTACTTTAATTTATGTGCCTACATGTAAACCGTTGCGATGGTATATAAAACTTAGCAATGTTATACAAAAGATTTTAAATACATAAATAAATTATTTTAAAATAAAATTTCTACCAGTACCACAGTCCACAAGAGCCATGCCATCCCAGGAGCCAAGCTGCTTCGGTCTCTGGGGTGGAAAGGGTCTACTGTAGAAAGCACATGAGACCCCCCCACCCACCACCGTAAGGAAGGAGAGCATCCGGTGCCTCCGGAGACCCCTCCTGCAGCCGTTGATGTTCAAAGTGCAAATGTCAACAATGCAGACGGTCACATGGGGCGTAAACTTACAAGGGGTCACCTGCCCTATGACGGTCCTCTTTCTTCAGTCCGTCAGGCTGGCCAAGCACCTCCTCAGATGACAGGAGGAGGGTCGGCTCAGCCGAGGGAATGAGGAATCCCGGGAGGCCAAGGGACTCTACGGAATCTGGATGCCCTACCTTAGGGGATTGACCCTCATTCCCTACCTCCCTGGTAAGGGAATCAGACCTCCCCCTGGAGCAAGAAACATCGGACCGGCAGAAAGAGGCGCATTCTGTGAAGGAGCGCCCATATCTTCCTCTGCTCCCCTCAATTGTACAGGGGGCTTCTAAACACTCGGGAGGGGGCTCTGCTTCTCCACTTGTGCTCTCCTCTGCTTGCCGATGTACAGATGGAGGGTTAGAAATCTCCCTAGTCCTGTTGGTCCCTGGCTCGGACTCCGGAGGTCTTCCCCTTCCTACTATCACATCACTAGCAGACGGATTTGCCTCATACAGTGGGATGGGAGGACCAGATGTCCTGGCCTTCAAATCATCAGAGCCGTCACCAGGGAGTGGGCTGTACAGAGGGAGGTCCAGGGCAGCAGTAAACAGGAAGGGGGACTCCAACGGAGCACCACAGACCAGTTCTAAGAAGCTGTCAATGTCCCAGCTGTGGATACATGCTCCAGAAGCATCTATAATCAGGGAGTCCGAGTATAGGCGGTGGGGCCTTCTTCTTAGGGCTGGGTGGGTGGACCTCAACAGCTAGGGACCAAATCGACCCAGCCCCATAGGCCTTGAGGTATGACCCATGGCCCAGGAGTCCCCTCTTCCTAGAGGTGATGATGGAGGGGTCCTTTGTGGGCATGACACTCTCATGGGCAGCTAGTGCCTTCCCCTCATCCAACTCCTTGTCTGATGCAGACTTCCCTTCCCTCCCTGTTGAAAAATCCCCGGAGGGGCTGTTCGGCAGGACTGACCCGGGTCCAAGCTGTCACCAACTGAGGCTCCCTTTCATCGGTTACGAACCCTGCTTCCCTTCTTGGGTGGAGGCCTGGCTGTCTCCAACTCACAACCAGGAGAGGGGGGGGGGGGGGGAGGAGAGAGATCCACTTAGCAAGCAGGGGGTGGCTTAATCTTTTTCTCCCTGCCGCTGATGTCTTTCCCAGTCGTCGTTCCTAGAACGGATGAGTCAGATTGAATGCCCTTCATCTCTGACGGGGGGATGGAATCCTCCGAGGCCTGCTGAGGCAAAGCAGCTCTTTTTGGCTTCCTCTTCTTTTCAGGCTCAGCAAGTGGAGCAGGCGTAGTGAATGGCTCTCTCAGGGTTGAGGGGACCCTGGCATCCGGGGTGCTGCTCGTGAGCTCTGCGGCTCTGGGAGGACCGGCATCGGGGGCGACCTCGTGCCCTGTCGGGGGTTGTCCTTACCGAGTACACTCTTTCCGCACATGTCCTATCTCCTTGCAGAGGAAGCACTGGTCCTCCAACGTGCTGTAATAGATTTTATAGGAGCGGACCCCATCCCACACAGGGAACCATCCCTCGATGCCTTCTTTCCCCCTGGGGAGCACTATCCAAGCCTGCCGCCGGTGGGACTCCATGTGCCTCATCACCTTCAATTTAAACCCTAGGGGAAGGACAGAGATGGAAGACTTCACTTCCCCCAGAGAGTTGAGCTGTTACCCTCAGCCCAGCTTCCATCAGAAAAGGTACATTAGAGAGAACAATTCATAACCCTTGGCATCCAGAGGCTCTAGAGAATGAAAAGTGTCTTCAACCACTATCCCGATGATAAGGGCTTTGTGAACGGTAGCTAGGGAGCGGAAATAAACCACTGCTCTGCCGCTTTCTCTGCTTGCAGAATGGAAATTCTCCACTCCTATGACTTTGGCCGCCACTAATGCGTAGCCATGGATGTCATCTGTGGCCAACATCTCGCATATTGTCACATGTTTGCGGCTCAGGCCACAACGCCCCCCCATTATGACACGTGATTGGGGGGGGGGGGGGTTGCCTGTCCCTATTTCTGGTGGGAGGGGAGGCGGGGGGTCCAGCTGCAATGGCTGCATAGGAAAGGCCAACTGTAAGTAGTGTAGTCTGGCTTGGGACCTCCCGTCTTGTCTTTCTTTCTCCCACCCTGGGCTCTACCTTCAGAACCCTTGCTGTTCCCCATGGCGAATGCAACCGGAATGAAGATGGAAGGGATGGACATACCCTCATACATGGTGTGAGTCATTGGAGTGTGCACCTTCGGTGACGTAGCAAGGGCAGGAAGTCCTGCAGTAGCCTCTCTCTGGGGGCTGCTCATAGTGTCCCTGTTGGTGTTGGTTGGAGGGGGTCCATCCATGGAAACGTCCCTAACGCTTTCGCTGATGACTCTCTTAGTTCGGTCACCCTGGGGACCGCTCGTGATTGTCACGGAAGCAGCCTTAAGTTTCCCCCTGGGTTGATCCACATCTCCAGAAACTGCCTTCAAGGGAGGGGGATCCTCCATGGCGAATGTCTCGCTCAGGCGTGGTATGGAGAGAGCTCCCTCCACCCCAGTCTGCCCATAGTAGTGGGCCCACTGCACCCGCTGCTCCAGCTGAGAAATGTTGACTTCAGCGGGTCGCTGGAATGTGCTAGAGGTCCCCTCCCCTGGACTTTCTGGTCCTAACTCTTGACAGGGCTCAGTGGTCAGTGTGTCTGGCTCCGTGTTCTTTCGTAGCTTGAGTTGGGCTCTGGAGTCCTTCCTCCATCTGGCTGGACCTTTCCGGGGCATGACGACTTTGAGAGTGGTTCCTAGTCGTCATCGATGCCACCGTACACGACCAGGGAAGGGGGGGGGGGGTCACTCCTTGATGCAGGGGCCTTGAAAGTCACAATAGGTGAGTCCTTCCTAGGACCCTCAGCCTTCCTGGATTTCAGCGTACCAGAAAACCAAAACAACAAAGGATGGGAAGGGAAAAGGGGAAAAGCAGTGGGTGGAGTGGACCTAAGCAGTGGAGGGAGTAGGAATATGGATAGGGGAGGGGGGGGGGGGGGGGGGGGGGAGCACACTCAGGAAACCAGGAACCTGTAAGGAACCTTTCAGAAGCCAATTAGAAAAAGGTTGTGCACAGGCTAACAGGCGCTGTGCAAGGTATGATTGCCTCTGTGGGGGAAGAAAACTCAAATAAAAGTAAGTAAAAGAAAAACAAAAAACTAGACAAGGAACCGAACCAAACCAAACTTTGTCTCCGAAATTTGCAGATGACACAAAATTGTTCAGAGTAGTTAAATCACAAGCAGATTGTGATAAATTGCAGGAAGACCTTGTGAGACTGGAAAATTGGGCATCCAAATGGCAGATGAAATTTAATGTGGGTAAGTGCAAGGTGATGCATATAGGGAAAAATAACCCATGCTATAATTACACAATGTTGGGTTCCATATTAGGTGCTACAACCCAAGAAAGAGATCTAGGTGTCATAGTGGATAACACATTGAAATCGTCGGTTCAGTGTGCTGCGGCAGTCAAAAAAGCAAACAGAATGTTGGGAATTATTAGAAAGGGAATGGTGAACAAAACAAAAAATGTCATAATGCCTCTGTATTGCTCCAAGGTGAGACTGCACCTTGAATACTGTGTACAATTCTGGTCGCCGCATCTCAAAAAAGATATAATTGCGATGGAGAAGGTACAGAGAAGGGCTACCAAAATGATAAGGGGAATGGAACAACTCCCCTATGAGGAAAGACTAAAGAGGTTAGGACTTTTCAGCTTGGAGAAGAGACGACTGAGGGGGGGATATGATAGAGGTGTTTAAAATCATGAGAGGTCTAGAACGGGTAGATGTGAATCGGTTATTTACTCTTTCGGATAGTAGAAAGACTAGGGGGTACTCTATGAAGTAAGCATGGGGCACATTTAAAACTAATCAGAGAAAGTTCTTTTTTACTCAACGCACAATTAAACTCTGGAATTTGTTGCCAGAGGATGTGGTCAGTGCAGTTAGTACAGCTGTGTGTAAAAAAAGGATTGGATAAGTTCTTGGAGGAGAAGTCCATTACCTGCTATTAAGTTCACTTAGAGAATAGCCACTGCCATTAGCAATGGTTACATGGAATAGACTTGGTTTTTGGGTACTTGCCAGGTTCTTATGGCCTGGATTGGCCACTGTTGGAAACAGGATGCTGGGCTTGATGGACCCTTGGTCTGACCCAGTATGGCATTTTCTTATGTTCTTATGACTCAAGGAACACAAAGGAACAAACAACACACCAGCAAAAAAAAAAATTAAATCAACAAAATTATACTGGCCAAGGAACAAACTAAATAAGCAAAACAACAAAACTCACAAAATACACTCTAAAGGAAGACAACTAAAGAAAATGGGGGAGGGGAGAGGGGAACACTGCAACAACTCCTGCCCCACCCCAAGTAGCTTGCCTGGGAAAAACCTCAGCAGAAAAGTTTGAAAAATGGCTTACCTTGGGCGAGGCAGCAGTAGCAGTGAATCCAACTCCCCTGAAGACAAAACCAAGAGAAAAAAGAAAGATTCTTCCCTTCTTAGGGGGAAAGAAATAAACCAGGGGGGAGAAAACTTTCCCCTGAAAAGCAGCTCCTCTCTTCTCAGGAAAAAGCTCCCACTGCAGCCTCCAGACACCAGGAGGCGTGAGAGAGGACTAGAAGGACTACAACTCCCAAGCTCTTAGAGGCACAGCTTGACCCATGGGTAGGGGAGGAAACAGAGCAGCCAGTTGTTTGCCATAATAGTGAATCAGCTGTACCTGAATCGATGGTCATTGAAGAGGAAGGTGTACCTGAATGGTGGAGCTGGCATGAAGAGGCCTGCTCTTCAGAGGAAGAGGGAAGTCTCGTGGAGGTGGATTCGTTGACAGAGGCGTCCTCGCAGTCATCCTTGGAAACAGAGTGAGTGACATGGTTGGTGGAAGGGAGATTTAAAACACTGAGAGAAGTGTTCCTTGTTTTTACTTGGTTTTCAAGAGTGGGCTCTTACTAGATTGTGGTTTGGGAAGACTGCTGCCTGCATCACATCATAGGAGAGTTGTGCAGTCCCCTAGCAGGGCGGCAGTGGCTGGCTAAAAGGCCTAAGCATTACTTTTGTGTTCTGAAGAACAGGAGATATTTTAAAAACCCAGCTGTTGGACTGGGGGGGGGGGAGTAGCAAAATGACTCTTCTGGAGCAATACAGAAGTTTATAAAACTTGTTTCCATTTATCCTTTATCCTGGTTATGTTCTTGTGGTAAAAACAAATAAAATCATACACATCGCAGGTATACAGGCCCAAACCTGCCCCCTGCTGCCCTCCCATCTGAGTTTCAAAGGCCCTATGGGGCCAAACTTGCTGCTCCCAAATCAAACCAGCCCATTTCAATATTTAAAAATAATTCTTTTGGCTGGGCAGCGAGGAAATAATATGAACCAGAGAAAGAGGGGTGAAAAAAGGACAGAAAAACTAAAATAGGAACAGTACCTTGGGGAAAACAAGGTAAATAGTTGCATGAACTAGCCAATAAGCACTGTATACAATCTTGCAAATAATACAATAAAAACATGGCAAGTGGTCTTGGGAGAGCAAGGGGGGTGGGAAAGGACGGTACGGGGCAAAAACATAGAGCTTATCCCCTCCCCCTGCCCCCCCCCCCCCTTACTCATCTAAGGGCATAAAGGAATAAGCACTGTATACAGTCTTGCAAATAATACAATAAAAGGCATGGCAAGGGTTTTGAAAAGGGCAACGGAGGGTAATAAAGAGGGCAAGGGGGCACTAGGTGGGGTCCAGTTCTGGATATGCCTGTTTAAAGAGCCAAGTCTTTAGCCCTTTTCTGAATTTCTGAGTACAGGCTTCTAGTCGGAGCTCGAGGGGCCATGGTGTTCCAGAGGGTAGGGCCTGCGATAGAGAGGTCTCGCTCCCTGGTGGAGGTGAGGGGTGCGATTTTTAAAGGTGGGGATGTAGAGGGTTCCTTTGTGGGCAGTTCTGGTGGGGCGGTTGGAGGGGTGGAAGCAGGGAGCATCCTTAAGCCAGGGGAGATTGTGGTTGTAAAGGGACTTGGGAATGACGGTGAGGGTTTTGTATCTGATGCGGGAGGAGATGGGGAGCCAATGAAGTTCCTTAAGGATAGGGGTGATATGGTCGGCTTTGCGGGTATTAGTTAGGATTCTGGCCATTGCATTCTGCAACATTTGGAGGGGTTTGATAGTAGAGTAGAGGAGGCCTAGGAGTAAAGAATTGCAGTAATCCATTTTTGCTAGTAGTGTCACTTGTAAGTCTGTACGGAAGCCTTGTGCATGGAGCAGGGGTTTAAGTTTTTTTTTTTTTTTTTTGAGGATATGGAGCTTAAAGATGCCTTCTTTTAGGGTTGTGTTAATGTGTCTTTTTAAGTTTAGTTGGTTGTCTATGGAGACCCCAAGATCTCGTACGGTGAGCGGGAAGGAATACAAGGGGGTGGGTGGTGCTAGGTTGTGGTGATTAGATATGATGAGGAGTTCAGTTTTTGAGGTGTTTAAGGCCAGAAGGAGGTTGGTGAGGAGTGTGTTTATGGAAGCAAGGCAGTTTTCCCAAAACTTTAGAGATTTGGGGAGGGACTCTTGAATAGGGATGAGGATTTGGACGTCATCGGCATATAGGAAAATCTTGAGGCCAAGGTCGGAGAGGAGATGGCAGAGTGGCAACAAGTATATATTAAAGAGGGTGGAGGATAAAGAGGAGTCCTGAGGGACACCTTGGGTAAGGGGGACATGAGACGATTCAGAGTTTGTGATTTTTACAGTGTAGTCTCTTTTATTCAGGTAGGAGGTAAACCAATGTAGGGCTGTGCCTATAATACCAATTTCAGATAGGCAGGTAAGGAGGATCTTGTGGCTAATGGTATTGAAGGCTGAAGAGATATCGAGGAGGGCAAGGATAAAGGATTGCCAGTGGTCTATGCCCTTGAGAAGAGTGTCAGTGAATGAGAGTAAGAGGCTTTCTGTACTGAGTGACTTACGGAAGCCGAATTGGGATGGGTGTAAAATGTCATGATCTTCCAGGTATTCGGAGAGCTGGGCATTGATGACCTTTTCCATAATTTTGGCTAAAAAGGGAAGGTTGGAGATGGGACGGTAATTGGTGGGGTCAGGGTAGGTTTTTTGAGGAGGGGCTTGACAAGGGCAAGTTTGAGGGGGTCTGGGACTTTGCCATGGGAGAGGGAGCAGATGATTATATCGGCAAGGGGTTTAGCGATGATCATGGGGATGGATAGTAGTGCTTTGGTGGGGATGGTATAAGACGTAAGATGGGAGAATTAGAGTGTATAGCACTTAATGAAGAGGTAGACATAATTGGCATCAAAGAGACCTGGTGGAAAGCCAATGGGACAGTGCTATACAGGGTACAAATCATACTGCAATGATAGGGTTGATCAACTTGGGAAGGGATGGTGCTTTATGTCCGGGATGGCAGAGTCAAACAGGATAAAGGTCCTGCAAGAGACAGAAAGCACAGTAGATTCTTTATGGATAGAAATTCCATATATGTTAGGGAAGAGTGATGATGGAATGCTAAGAGAAATAAAGGAGGATAATTGTTAACATTTTGAGGTGTTGAAGTGGATTCTTGGGTACTGCGGAGATGGCCACTCCCACGATGAGGAGCCCCATGAGGAACCACAGTACTAGGCTAGACTCTATGTACGCAGCCACAGAGAATTTGTATTTATTATACAGCTTGATGGTACTGCCCGGGGTGGACAGTAGTAAGGTAACCCAGTAGAAGCAGTCCAGAGGTCCTCGGCAGAGGAGACCAGTCCCACTCTTGAGTAGATGAAAAGCAGCGTAGGGTACCAAAGGCAGGACCCAGATGTAGACTCCAAGGGCTGAAACTGGAACAGACTGAGAGTGTTAGTACTTACTGAGTAGTTAGCTGTATGGATGGAGATCCTGGCAGGCAGAAGCAAAGCAGTTGCAGGCACCAGTGTAGGGAGCACAGGCTCTCGAAGATCGAGTACCTGGTTTCCCAGATAGGTACCTGAAAGAGAGAAGATGGGCCCCCGAGGAGCAGGTACCCAGGTTAGCGATGAATTACCCTAAAGAGCAGAGAGAGAGAGCTTCCAGCAGCCGCTGGGAAGCAGCAGAGCAGCTTAGACCGGAGCGCTTCCAATCCTTGCTAACTCAGTTTTTTAGCAAACAAAGGGTAGGCTAAATACCAGGATATGCTGACGTCACTCAGAGGGGACGCCCCCGAGGTTCCCGCCATGATGTGGATAAAGACGTGGGTGGCATGTGCACCCTAGGAGGCCCTTAGGAGAAACATGGCGAACGCTGTCACCATTGCCAATCCGGGGACGCTGGGGAGAGTGGCATGAAGACACAGTGGCAGCCAACCTCCCAAGGCTTGGAGAGAGAAGAAAGAAAGGTGAGGCACAAAGGTCGAAGCAGTCTTGAGACCGGATGCAACAATAATCAATTTGGCAATACAGTAATAATGGGAGATTTCATTTATCCAAATATTGACTGGATAAACGAAACATAAGAACATACTGGAAAGGTAAAGTTCCTGGATGGAATCAATGACTGCTTCATGGAGGATTTGGTCCAGGAACCACTGAGAGTGATCTATTTTAGATCTAATTCTTAATGGAATACAGGATTATGTGAAAGAGGTAACAGTGGCAGGGCCATTAAGCAACAGTGATCATAACATGATCCAATTTGAATTAATGACTGGAAGGAGAACAAGTAAATCTACAACTCTAAAACTAAACTTCAAAAAGGAAAACTTTGATAAAATGAAAATAGTGAGACAAAATCTGAAAGGTGCAACTACAAAGTTTGAGGGTACAACAGGTGTGGACACTGTTTAAAAATACTATCTTAGAAGCACAGTCCAGATGTATTCCACAAATTAAGAAAGGTGTAACAAAGGCCAAATGTCTGCTGGTCTTGATATGGACATGTCAGGAGGAAGCAAGATTTCACAGGTCCCTGTATTGAGGGGACATTTCAGGAGGCCACAGGATATGACAAACCAAGTGTTGTGGATGGAGAAATGTTGAATGCCACAGTCTGTGTCAGACAACATAAGTGTTGATGTGGAAGTGTCATGTAGCAGCAGGATGTGACATCTCAAATGTTGGATGTGTCAGGAGGCAGCAGGCTAACTCAGATACCAGCATTGTTGATGAGTATGTTTCCAGAGGCAGCAGGATGTGACCATCCCCAGTGTTGTTGTTGTTGTTGTTGCAGATGTGTCACTAGGCAGCAGAATATGACTCGTAGGGGTGTGCATTCGTTTGCAACGTACTGGTAATCCGCAACGTATAGGGCAATATTCGTTGTATTCATGGGGAAGCAAAACGTTTCACAAATCTTCACCGAATTATTCGTCCGTCTAAAGGAGCGAATTTAAACAACCCACAAGACTTACCAACACTCCCTGGTGGTCCAGCGGGGGGGTCTGGGAGCCATCTACTGCACTCACGCCGTTAGCTGCAGGCATTCAAAATGGCGCCAATAGCCTTTGCCCTTACTATGTCACATGGGGCCATTGGTCGGCTCCTGTCACATGGCAGGAGCACAAGATGGAGCCGGCCATCCATTGCTCCTAACATATGACAGGGGGCGACCAATGGCACCGGTACCCCTGTGACATAGTAAGGGCAAAGGCTATCGGTGCTATTTTGAATACTAGCAGCCGACAGCCCGAGTGCAGGAGGTCGCTCCCGGATCTCCGCTGGACCACCAGGGACTTTTGGCAAGTCTTGGGGAGGGTCAGGAGGGTGGGGGTTGTAGTTTAATTCAATTTTAGCTGGGAAATGAATAATAATGAATGCATGAACGTATCAGGGGAGGGGGCCCTTGCCGAATGCAACATATCTGCCCCCCGACGAATACTGAATGCAATATATGCCGTCCTTCTGCACATCCCTAATGACTGGACCCAGTATTGTTGATGGGTACGTATCATGAGGGAGCAGGATGTGACAGGTCTCAGTGTTGTTAAAGGGACGTGTCAGGAATAAACAGGAATAGTGACGTCCTAGCGCTCTTCATAGGAAAAAGTCAGGAGGAAGTTAGTTGAGTTAGACTCCAGTGGTATTTCTGGGGACTTGTCAGGAGGAGTGGTGAGGGTTGATGGGGACATCTGAGGAGGTAGAAGAATGTAATGGGCCATTGTGTTTTTGTTGGCAATGTGTCAATAGGCAGCAGGTTGAGTCAGACCCCAGTATGGTTGAGGGAGATGGGTCTTGAGGAAGTCAGCTGAGTCACATAATAGTAGTGTTGCAGATGTATCAGGAGAAAGCAGGAGGAGTTAACCCACTGTCTTGTTAATGGGGACATGATACACTAGGATGTGACAGACCACAGTGCTCTTGATGGAGACAAATCAGGAGTCAGAAACAGTTAGAATCCTGTGTTATTGGTGAGGACATGTCAGAAGGCAGCAGGATGTGGCAAGCCCCGTAGTTCTTGGTAGGGACATGTCGGGAGGAAACATTCTATGTCACAACCCAGTGTCATTTATGGGGTTGTGACAAGGGGAAGTAAGCTAATACCACAGTTGTATTATTGGGGACATGTCAGGAGAACTGAAGCTACAGTGTTGTTGGTGAAGGCATGTGAGGAGGAAGCAGGATATGGCAGACCCCAGGGTTGTTGATGTGGACCTGTCAGGAGGCAGCAGGCTGAGTCAGACCCCAGTGGTGGTGATGGAAACATGTAAGGATGAAGTAAGCTGAGTCATATCCCAGTGATGTTTTGGGGGACATGACAGGCCCCAGTTTTATTGTTGGGGATGTTTCAAAAGGCAGTAGGATGTGACAGGTCCTAGTGTTGTTTATGGGGACTTGTCAGGAGGCACAGCCTGAGTCAGACCCCAGTTGTTTTTTTTTTAATTTAGATTTTTTATATTCCCTTTTCACACTTTTTTCAGTGCTTCAAAGTGGATTACATTCAGGTACTGTAGGTATTTCCCTATCCCCAGATTGTGTTGATGGGTTTGACAAATCCCAGTATTGTTGCTGGGGATGTGGCAGGTATGAGCAGTTTGAAGCACAACCCTGAGTGGTTGATGGGGATATGGCAGGCATCAGTATTGTTGGGGGGGGGGGGTGGAATTCAGGAGTCAGCAGGATGTGACAGCCAAAGTGTTGTTGATTGGGCCATGTCAGGAGGCAGATCCCAGTGTTGTAGATGAAGGCATATCAGGAGGTAGAAAGATATGACTGGCCCCAGTGTTGTTGATGGGGACCTGTAAGAAGGCAATAGGCTGAGGAGGATCTCAGTATTATTGATGGGGATGCATCATGAGAAAGTAAGCTGAGTAAGACCCCCAGTGGTGTTTCTGGGATATGTCAGAAGGAAGCAGGGATAGTGAAGCCACAGTGTTGATGGTTTTGTGTCTTGAGTGAGCAGGATATGATAGTTCAAGTGTTGTTGTTGGGCAGGTGGCAGCAGGCTGGGTCAGAACCCTGTGTTTATGGAGATGAGTCAGGATGTAGGAGGGTGTGACAGGCCCAAGTGTTGTGGATAGATGCATGTCAGGTGGCACAGCTTAGTCAGACTCCTTTGCTGTTGGTGAGATGTGTCAAGAGACAACAGGATATGTCAGGCCTTGGTTGTTGATGTTGTAGATATGTCAGGAGATAACAGACTGAGTCAGACATCAGGGATGATGATGATGGGAACATGTCAGGAGGCAGAAGGATATGACAGGATGCAATAGGCTGAGTCAGACACCAGTGGTGTTGTTGGAGATGTCTCAGGAGGCAACAGAAAGTGACAGGCCCCAGTATCATTGTTATGGATGTGTCGGGAGTAAGCAGTCTGAGTCAGACTCCAATGCTGATGAGGATATGCACAATGGATATGCGGAGTAAACAGCACACGCATGTAGGTAAATATTGAAAAAAGCAAAGATGTATGGCACAAGCAATTAATTGCTGTTAAGTATTGATCAATCCACAAAATTTTATTCAATCTGAGAAAACATAAGGAACACTTAAGACAAAATATATTTAAATAGTTCATAATAGTAATAGTACTCTGCGTTGTGGTCGCAGCAAGGGGTTACTATTATAAACTATTTAAAAGTATTGTTTGTCTTTAGTGTCACTTCAGTTCTCTCAGATTGAAAAAGAATTTGTGGATTAATGTATTGAACTCAATTAATTGCTTGTGCCATACATTTTTGCTTTTTTTTTTTTATGTTGATGGGATATGTCAATGCAGAGGCTGAGTCAGACCTAGTGTTGTTGGATGTGTCGGGAATCATCAGGTTATGAAAAGCCCCAGTTTTATTGTTCGGGACATCTAAGCTGGCTGAGTCAGAGCCAGGTTATGTTGATGGAAATGTGATAGGAGGCATCAGGATGTGACAAGCCCCAGTGTTCATAGGAATGTCAGGAGGCCACAGGATAAGAGTTGTCCCAGCGTTGTTGCTGGGGACAAGTCACAAGGCAGCAGGATGTGACAGGTTCCACAATTGCTGTTGAGGATGTTTTAGAAAGCAGCAGTGTTAGCACTGTGGACCCTTGAGCCAGCACAAGAGCTGGAACCTTCACTGAGGGATGGCCCCCAGTGGACCTCATAGCCAGGAGGCCCGACTGGGGCTTCACCTATACCAACCCACGTTCCCCTCAGGTTGAGCCCTTGTGTACCGGGGATGGCAGGACTTAGGCGGGGGTCTCCTGGCGTAGAGAAGTCCACGAGAGGAAGCAGTGTCTGGGAGTCCAGGTTGAGGCTGATAAAGGTCCGAAGAAATTAGGACAGTCCAGGAGTCAGGACAGGCCGCGAACCGGCAGCACAAGAAACCAGGTCAGGGCAGGCAAACAGGAATAAGCCAAGAGTCAGGGAACAAGGCCGAAGTCAAAACCAAGAAGTCAGTCTGAGAGGCAAGGAACCAGGAGAAGAGGGAAGCAGAAGCACAGGAACAGGCAGGAACTCAAGATCAGGAACAGGAGCAGACAGTAACATTGGAATGCAGCAACAATACACTCCAAAGAGCAAGACCCGTTGCCAAGGCAAGGAACAGTACACTGAGCTGGGCTTAAATAGCCCAGAGAGATGACATCATCTTTGGGGGCTGGGCCGAGGTTTCCCGCCGTGGCCCCTTTAAGAAGCAGCAAGTGTCGCGCACACGTGCCTGGAGGGGCAGGCGCAGGGAGGAAGTCGTCGGCATCTGAGGCCGCGTGGGTAGAATGGCAGGGCCTAGGAGCAGCCTGCTCTGTGCTGCCGAGGAGGAGGGCTGAAGCCAGCGCCTGCTGGAGGAGGTAAGGAAGTCCGGCTGCGGCAACCCACGGCCGGGATTCCCAACAAGCAGGATGTGACAGGTTGTAACTGGGGACTTTTCAGGAGACAGTAGGAGGTGACAGACTCCAGTTTTGTAGAAGGAAACATGTCAAGATGCAGCAGGATATGACAAGCCTCAATGTTGATGGGGACATGACGTTCCAGTGTTGTTGATTGGGACTTGTCAGGAGGCAGCAATATGTGACAAGTTGCGGTGTTCTTGATGGGAGCATGTCAGGAAGCAGCAGAATATGACATCCCAGTGTTTGGGACATTTCAGGAGACAGGCAAAGGTGTTGATGGGGACATGTCAGGAGGCATGCGCTGAGTCATTATTGATGGAATCATGTCAGGAGGAAGCAGGATGTGACAGGTCCCACTGTTGTTGGGAACATGTCAAGAGGAGAAGAATATGACAGGCCACAATATTGATGATGGGGTTGTAACAGGAGGCACCAGGAGTGACAGGCCCCAGTTTTGTTGTTGGGGACATGTCAGGAGGCAGCAGGCTGCGTCAGTGTCAATTCTGGTCACTGCATCTCAAAAAAGATATAGTTGCAATGGTGAAGGAACAGAGAAGGGCAACCAAAATGATAAAGGGGATGGAACAGCTCCCCTATGTGGAAAGGCTGAAGAGCTTAGGGCTTATTCAGCTTGGACAAGAGACTGCTGAGGGGGGATATGATAGAGGTCATAAAATCATGAGGTCTTGTAGATGTGAATCAGTTTATTTATACTGGAGCCATAACCAAAAGAAAAAGCTAATTGAGATGGATAACTCTGTCATCAATGGTACAACTGCAAAAGGAAAGAGTAAAGTGAATAACAAATCTCAACTAAAGTCTCATAAGGAGTACAGGAAAAGCAATAACCGTAAAGAGAGTACCTGGAAAGCTAAGACTACAAATGCTCATAGTTTGGGAAATAAAATCCCAGATCTGCAGGCCCTAATGACAGAGGCAGAACTGGACATCGTTGCTATCACAGAGACATGGTTCGCAGAATCTCATGATTGGGATACAGCAATACCAGGCTATAACTTGTTAAGGAAGGACAGAGTGGATAGAAAAGGGGGAGGTGTGGCTCTTTATGTCAGAAATAATATCCAAGCATCTGAGCTGCAAGGAAGTTGGGGCAAGAAAGAAGCACTATGGGTCAACCTAAAAACAGATGATGGAGCATCCATTTATATTGGAGTGGTTTACAGGCCTCCAAACCAAAAGGAAGAGCTGGACAGAGATCTGGTTGAAGACATCCATAAGATAGGTAAGAAAGGGGAAGTGATGATCGTTGGTGAATTCAATATGCCAGATGTAGACTGGAAAATCCCATCTGCAGAATCTAAAAACAGTAGAGCAATAGTGGATGCCATGCAAGTATCTTTGTTCAAACAAATGGTATTGGAACCCACGAGAGAAGGAACTATTCTCGACTTAGTGCTCACTAATGGAGATAACGTCTCTGATGTCCAGGTGGGCGCCCACCTCAGCACCAGTGATCATCAAACGGTATGGTTTAATATCACTAAAAGAATATGGAAAAGAAGCACAAAGACCAGAGTTTTACAGTTCAAAAACACAGACTTTGAGGAAATGGGGAAGTACTTAGAGGAAGAACTAAATGGATAGGAAAACGAGAGAGATGTGGATCAGCAGTGGACCAATTTAAAAGGAGCAATCGCCAAGGCAACTGCTCTATATGTTAGAAATGTAAAGAAAAGCCAAAGAAAAATGAAACCTATCTGGTTCTCAAAGGAGGTGGCTGACAAAATTAAAGCTAAAAGAACTGCATACAAGAAATACAAAAGATCCCAAAGGGAGGAGCACAAAGAAGAATATCTGATTCAACTGAGGGAGACTAAGAAATTAATCAAGTTGGCAAAAAGTCAAGCGGAAGAGAGGATTGCCAAGGAGATAAAATATGGTGACAAAACATTTTTCAGATACATCAGCGAAAAGAGAAAAGTCCAAAGTGGTATAGTGAAATTGAAAGGTGGAAATGATCAATGTGTGGAGAGAGACGAAGAAATGGCAGAAATATTAAACGGATACTTCAGCTCTGTGTTCACTAAAGAAGACCCTGGAGAAGGACCATCTCTACACAACAAGAAACTGGAGGGAAGCGGAACAGAGGAAAATCCATTTACAGTAGATAATGTATGGGAAGAGCTAAAGAATCTGAAAGTGGACAAAGCCATGGGGCCTGATGGGATTCATCCAAGGATACTGAGGGAGCTCAGAGATGTGCTGCCGGGACCGCTGTGCGACCTGTTCAATAGATCCCTAGAAACGGGAGTGGTGCCGAGTGATTGGAGAAGAGCGGTGGTGGTCCCGCTTCACAAGAGTGGGAACAGAGAGGAGGCTGGTAACTACAGACCGGTTAGCCTCACTTCGGTGGTGGGAAAAGTAATGGAGTCACTGTTGAAAGAGAGAATAGTGAACTATCTACAGTCGGGAGAATTGATGGACCAGAGGCAGCATGGATTCACCAGAGGAAGATCCTGTCAGACAAACCTGATTGACTTTTTTGACTGGGTAACCAAGGAATTGGATCGAGGAAGAGCGCTCGATATCATATACTTGGATTTCAGCAAAGCTTTTGATACGGTTCCGCACAGGAGACTGGTGAATAAAACGAGAAGCTTGGGAGTGAGTGCCGAGGTGGTGACCTGGATTGCAAATTGGTTGACGGACAGAAGACAATGTGTGATGGTAAATGGAACCTTCTCTGAAGAGAGAGCGGTTTTAAGTGGTGTACCGCAAGGATCGGTGTTGGGACCGGTCCTGTTCAATATCTTTGTGAGCGACATTGCGGACGGGATAGAAGGTAAGGTTTGTCTTTTTGCGGATGACACAAAGATCTGCAACAGAGTGGACACGCCGGAAGGAGTGGAGAGAATGAGACGAGATCTAAGGAAACTGGAAGATTGGTCGAAGATATGGCAGCTGAGATTCAATGCCAAGAAGTGCAAAGTCATGCATATGGGGAGTGGAAATCCGAATGAACTGTATTCGATGGGCGGGGAAAGGCTGATGTGCACGGAGCAGGAGAGGGACCTTGGGGTGATGGTGTCTAATGATCTGAAGTCGGCGAAACAATGCGACAAGGTGATAGCTAAAGCCAGAAGAATGTTGGGCTGCATAGAGAGAGGAATATCGAGTAAGAAAAGGGAAGTGATTATTCCCTTGTACAGGTCCTTGGTGAGGCCTCACCTGGAGTACTGTGTTCAGTTCTGGAGACCGTATCTTCAAAAAGACAAAGACAAGATGGAGGCGGTACAGAGAAGGGCGACCAGGAAGGTGGAGGATCTTCATCGGATGACGTACGAGGAGAGATTGAAGAATCTAAATATGTACACCCTGGAGGAAAGGAGGAGCAGAGGTGACATGATACAGACTTTCAGATACTTGAAAGGTGTTAATGATCAAAAGACAACGACAAACCTTTTCCGTAGGAAAAAAATCACCAGAACCAGGGGTCACGATTTGAAGCTCCAGGGAGGAAGATTCAGAACCAATGTCAGGAAGTATTTCTTCACGGAGAGGGTGGTGGATGCCTGGAATGCCCTTCCTGAGGATGTGGTGAAGACCAGAACTGTGAAGGACTTCAAAGGGGCGTGGGATAAACACTGTGGATCCATAAAGTCAAGAGGCCGCCAATGAAGAGTGGGTGACTCGCCAGAATGAGGGCTACTGCCTGGAGTCAATACCCTTATTAAATAAACATACACATGCTTACTGTGACTCCAACATCGCTCTAAGCTTCAACAGCAAGAGGAAATGTGGAAAAAAGGATTCACACTCACAAAGAGGGGAGTAGCTGGCTTGTTACGGCGGTTACTACCCCAAATCAAATAAGTCTGATACTTCACTTTCAAGCATATACAGCATAGTTCTCTGATTCAACGGCAGGGGAGAAGAAAAACCGATACTTCACACATCCAGCAGAGCTCTCTGCTTCAACGGCAGGGGAGAAAATGAGGGTTCGCACTCACAAAACGGGGAGTAGCTGGCTTGTTACGGCAGTTACTACCCCAAACCAAATGTGCCTGATACTTCACTTTCGATGCACATCCAGCTTGGCTCTCTGCTTCAACAGCATGGGAGAAGACTGATACTTCACGCGTATCCAGCATAGCTCCCTGCTTCAACGGCAGGGGAGAAGAAAAACAACCAATAAGGGCTGTATAACATAGGCTGGGTAAAACAAATAAGCATGGGTGTAGCTTGCTTATTGCGGCGGCTACTACCCCGAACTAATCAAGCTAGATATTTCACTTGGATGCAGCTCCATCACTGCTCTCTACATTAAAACTGGGGGTGGAAGGGAAATAGAACCAAGAGCTAAGAGAAACAGATAAGTATGAGAGAAAAAATGTGTGAAGCTTGCTGGGCAGACTGGATGGGCCATTTGGTCTTCTTCTGCCGTCATTTCTATATTTCTATGATTAATAGAAGGACTAGGGGGCACTTCATGAAGTTAGCAAGTAGCACATTTAAGACTAACCAGTGAAACTTATTTTCGCTCAACACACAATTAAGCTCTGGAATTTGTTGCTAGAGGATGTGGTTAGTGTAGCTGGCTTCAAAAAAGGCTTGGATAAGTTCTTGGAGGAGAAGTCCATTAACTGCTATTAATTAAGTTGACTTAGGGAACAGGCACTGCTATTGATTGCATCATAGCATGGGATTGTCTTAGTATTTGGGTACTTGCCAGGTTCTTATGGCCTGGATTGGCCACTGTTGGAAACAGGATGCTGGGCTTGATGGACCCTCTGTCTGCCTGACCCAGAATGGCAGTTTCTTATGTTCTTATTAATATATCTATCTATGGAGCTGATGTAGTAAAGTTCATTAATATTGATTAACATGCATGAACACGATATTTATCATGTGTACTAATAGCTGATAATGACATGCAAATGAGGCAGACAGTAAAGTATGTGTCCACTATGCATATGTATATCACCAAAATGTAATTACAAATCTCTGTGATATTCATGTTTTTGCATTAATTCAGTGAAACAGTTTACATGTATACTTCTTCACTGCACTAACTGATAATGAGCTATTTTACATAGCTTTGCAGTAGTACCAGTCATCAACGTTTCAACTGTAAATGAACAATTTTGTGTTATAAAATTCACTGATAATAGGCATAAATGTAAATATGACCCCAAGGTGCTAATTCATTAAGTCTTTGCAGCAGATCTAGAGGAATCAATTTAATCTATAAAAATGTGCTCACTTTGTTAGTGCCTTAAATTACCTTTGAGGTATTAGGAAATGCAAATTCAGGGAAAAATGCCAGCTTCCTTGCACTTTAATTAGAATATTTAAAATTAAAGCAATATGAGTTGGTAATATAGGTATAAGCTGGCTTTAGTTAAATAGACTGAATTATAGAATTTATTAAAAAAAAAAAAACCCTCACAAAATGGAGATCACTGAAAATCTACTGTGCAGAAAACTAGTATATGCAGCTCCTCTACCATGGATTTCAGTTTCTTCAGGTCTTACTAGCCAATCTCTTTCTATTCCTGAAATTTCTAGTTTTAAAACGTATGTTCAGAGTGGCCCATTTCTGAGAGAGAGATCATAAGACTTGCCATACTGGGTCAGACCACAGGTCCATCAAGCCCAGTATCCTGCTTCCAACAGTGGCCAATCCAGGTCACAAGTACCTGGAAAGATCCCAAAATGTAGCCAGAGAAAATACTGCTTATCCCAGAGATAAGTGGATTTTTGTAACTCCACCTTAATGGTTTATGGACTTTTCCTCCAAGATCTTGTCCCAATATTTTTAAATGCAACTACACTAATAACATTTACCACATCCTCTGTCAACAAATTCCAGAGCTTTTTTTGTTTGTTTATTTATTACTTTTTTACCACACTAACAGCAAGCTGACCAAGGTGGTTTACAGCAATAACATACAATAAAAATGCAGTACAATCACAAGAATATCCAATTAAAACATTGGAACAGCCACAATTTCACCTTTTTTTTTTTTTTTTTTTTAACACAAATACTTGGCCTCCAGTCTATTGGAACAGAGATACAGCATTCGGGCCCCACTACTGAGAACATCTTCTTCTTCTTCTTGGACTCATTTTTTTATCTGCTTCATCCCTGGAGCTATAAAAAGTGGCTCTCCTGAGGAGTGCAACATCTGCCTGGAAACATATTTCTGTACCCTGCTTGCCAAATAACTGTCTTACTTACCATGATGGACCTTATATATTAGGATTACAGTTTTTAAATACAATTCTCTCCCTCACTGGTAGCCAATGTAAAACACTTAACAGAAGCCTAGGATTAATACATCTAGGGCAGCCAAAAATCAATCTGGCCGCAATATTTTGCATCATTTGAAGTTGATGCAAATTCTTCCCCATAATTCCCATCAATACCCCTTTGCAATAATCAATTAGTGGTATGACTAATAGGTATGTGGATCGTGTGCCCGATCGTCTTAACGATCAGGTTTGGCTGGAGGGAGAAAAAAATCTGATCGGTGGAGATGTCAATTGGTTCCGATTTACATCGTTAATTTTTTTTTTTTTTAGTAAGGCCTGACCCTTTAAAATTGACCCCGAACCCCCCAAAACCTTTTTACGAGTAAGAACATAAGAACATAAGAAAATGCCATACTGGGTCAGACCAAGGGTCCATCAAGCCCAGCATCCTGTTTCCAACAGTGGCCAATCCAGGCCATAAGAACCTGGCAAGTACCCAAAAACTAAGTCTATTCCATGTAACCATTGCTAATGGCAGTGGCTATTCTCTAAGTGAACTTAATAGCAGGTAATGGACTTCTCCTCCAAGAACTTATCCAATCCTTTTTTAAACACAGCTATACTAACTGCACTAACCACATTCTCTGGCAACAAATTCCAGAGTTTAATTGTGCGTTGAGTAAAAAATAACTTTCTCCGATTTGTTTTAAATGTGCCACATGCTAACTTCATGGAGTGCCCCCTTGTCTTTCTACTATCCGAAAGAGTAAATAACCGATTCACATCTACCCGTTCTAGACCTCTCATGATTTTAAACACCTCTATCATATCCCCCCCTCAGTCGTCTCTTCTCCAAGCTGAAAAGTCCTAACCTCTTTAGTCTTTCCTCATAGGGGAATTGTTCCATTCCCCTTATCATTTTGGTAGACCTTCTCCATCGCAATTATATCTTTTTTCAGATGCGGCAACAAGAATTGTACACAGTATTCAAGGTGCGGTCTCACCATGGAGCGATACAGAGGCATTATAACATTTTCCGTTTTATTCACCATTCCTTTTCTAATAATTCCCAACATTCTGTTTGCTTTTTTGACTGCCGCAGCACACTGCACCGATGATTTCAATGTGTTATCCACTATGACACCTAGATCTCTTTCTTGGGTTGTAGCACCTAATATGGAACCCAACATTATGTAATTATAGCATGGGTTATTTTTCCCTATATGCATCACCTTGCACTTATCCACATTAAATTTCATCTGCCATTTGGATGCCCAATTTTCCAGTCTCAAAGGTCTTCCTGCAATTTATCACAATCTGCTTGTGATTTAACTACTCTGAACAATTTTGTGTCATCTGCAAATTTGATTATCTCACTCGTCGTATTTCTTTCCAGATCATTTATAAATATATTGAACAGTAAGGGTCCCAATACAGATCCTTGAGGCACTCCACTGTCCACTCCCTTCCACTGAGAAAATTGCCCATTTAATCCTACTCTCTGTTTCCTGTCTTTTAGCCAGTTTGCAATCCACGAAAGGACATCGCCACCTATCCCATGACTTTTTACTTTTCCTAGAAGCCTCTCATGAGGAACTTTGTCAAACGCCTTCTGAAAATCCAAGTATACTATATCTACCGGTTCACCTTTATCCACATGTTTATTAACTCCTTCAAAAAAGTGAAGCAGATTTGTGAGGCAAGACTTGCCCTGGGTAAAGCCATGCTGGTTCAGTGGGGGCACAGGGTGGTCCAGTGGTGGTCCAGTGGGGGCACAGGGACCGATGGCCCGATTTAAAAAAAAACAATAAAAAAAACCACTCTATTTCTCCCCACCCAAAACATTTTAAAATTACCTGGTGGTTCAGTGGTGGTCCCGGGAGTGATCTCCCATTCTCGGGTCATCGGCTGCTACTCAAAGATGGCGCCGATGGCCCTTTGCCCTTACCATGTGACAGGGTATCCATGCCATTGGCCGGCCCCTGTCACATGGTAGGAGCACTGGCTGGCCGGCGCCATCTGTAGGTGCCATGGTAGGAGCACTGGCCAGCCAGTGCTCCTACCATGTGACAGGGGCTGGCTAATGGCACGGATACCCTGTCACATTGTAAGGGCAAAGGGCCATCGGCGCCATCTTTATGAGTAGCAGCCAACAGCCTGAGAATGGGAGATCGCTCCCGGGACCACCACTGGACCACCATGTAATTTTAAAATGTTTTGGGGGGATCGGGAGGGTGGGGGAAGCTAAGGAGTCATTTTTAAAGGGTCGGATGGGTTTTGTTTTTTTTAATCTGGCCATCAGCGCCATTTTTGAGTGGCAGCCAAAATGGTGCCGATGGCCCGAGAGCGGGAGATCAGTCCCCGCACCCCTACTGGACCACCAGGTACTCGTAAAAAGTTTTGGGGGGGGGTTTGGAGGGTGGGGGAAGGCATGGGATTAGTTGAATAGGGTCAGGGTGGGTTTAGGGGTTGTTTTGGTATGCTGGTTTTCCCGCCCTCTCCCCAAATAACTCCCGTTAGTGGACACTAACGGGAGTAACTATTTTTCACGATAAATCGGGAAAATTTCTATTGTATAGTGCGCACTAACGATTTTTGACGAGTTAAAAAATATCGGATGATTTTTTAAATCATCAAAAAACGATTCACATCCCTAATGACTAATGCCTGTACTGTAGTCTGAAACACTCCCTCATTGATGATCTTGTTTTTACAATTGCCAAAGCTTTAAAAATATCCCTTTTACCATCAGAGATACATGTGGTACAAAGGACAATTTATCATCATAAATCACCGCCAGATTCCAAATTTCATGAATATTATCACAAACTTTCTTCTCCACCCTTAACTGAAGACTACACTCAGGTGCCCCATATATGAGAAAACCATCCACTCTGTTTTCTCCTCATTCAATATCAACTTCTTTTCTCAAAGCCAACTCCTTAAATTCTGTAGACCTTTCTGAACTCTACCCAAGTTCATTACAGGGTCCTTTCGTAGAGGGCAAACAATATGGATATCATCCACATAAATATACCCCCTGAAATCCCAAACTTCGAATCAACGCCCCCAGTGGCTGGAAAAAAAATGTTAAAGAGTAACGGGGATAAACAGGAACCTTGAGGTGCTCCACAAGTTAAACTATAAACCTCCACTCTCTCATCCCTTATATGCACTTCCAATAATCTCTCCCTCAAAAAAAAAGAAGAGAGCCAATCTAGGACCCTATCTAAAAAACCTACGGGCCAATACAGTAAAAATCGCGGGAGAGCTGGCGCGCACAATACAGTAAATCAATTTATTTAAATTAGGATCCGCGGTAAAAACAGGCGCTAGGGACACTAGCACGTCCCTAGCACCTCTTTTTTGACGGAAGCGGCGGCTGTCAGCGAGTTTGACAACCGATGTTCAATTTTGCCAGCGTCGGTTCTTGAGCCTGCTGACAGCCACTTTTTTAACTTTTGGGACCTCCGACTTAATATCACCATGATATTAAGTCGGAGGGATTTCAGGGGGTATATTTATGTGGATGATATCCAGATTGTCACATGGTAGGAGCACAAGATGGTGCCGGCCATCCATTGCTCCTACCATGTGACAGGGGCTGACCAATGGCACTGGTAGCCCCTGTGACATAGAAGGTCAAAGGCTATCGGTGCCATTTTGAATACCGGCAGCCGAGGATGTGAGTGCAGGAGATGGCTCCCGGACCCCCTGCTGGACCACCAGGGAGTTTTGGTAAGTCTTGGGGGGGGGGGGGGTCAGGAGGGTGGGTGGTTTGTTTAAATTGGCTCCTTTAGATGGCCGAATAATTCTGTGAAGATTTGTTGTATTCGTGGGGAATCGCGATACGTTTTGCTTCCCCACGAATACAACAGATATGGCCCTATCACGTTGCGGATTACAAATATGTAGGAAACAAATGCACACCCCTAGGATTTAAACTGCCGTGTGTCTGGACACATGCCCATATATATGTATATCTGTGCTCACGTGCCCATTTTAAAGATACCAATTTGTTTTTTATTTCAGGAAATAGAGTGCACAGTTTGCAAATGGCGCACTAATTGCAAATAGTGTATACTGTTTCTAAATGATGCGCTATTTTCTGAAACAAATGCATCCAGAAATATTTAGTATTTTCTGGCGGATGGCACATTGGTTTTGAGCCAAAGCAAAACTTTTCACCTTGGTTCAGATTACCATTCATTGTAAGTAAATGCACATCCATAGACTACACTGACTGCAATGTGTGTGACTTTTTCCGTAGAAAATAATGCATGTAAAGTTGAGAATTCAATCTTTGATATTATTCAGTATAAATCATCATTAGTGCTGTAAACAATGGGGCAGATTTTCATACTCCGCGAATAGGCCTACTTTTGTTTGTGTTCCAGGTGCAAACAAAAGTACGCTGGATTTTAGTAGATACGCGCGGAGCCGCGCGTATCTGCTAAAAACCTGGATGGGCGCGCGCAAGGCTATCGATTTTGTATAGCCGGCGCGCGCCGAGCTGCGCAGCCTACCCCCGTTGCCTCCGAGGCCGCTCCGAAATCGGAGCGGCCTCGGAGGGAACTTCCTTTTGCCCTCCCCTCACCTTTCCCTCCCTTCCCCTACCTAACCCACCCACCCGGCCCTGTCTAAGCCCCCACCTTACCTTTGTCGGGGGATTTACGCCTCCCGGAGGGAGGCGTAAATCCCCGCGCGCCAGCGGGCCTCTTGCGCGCCGGGCCGTGACCTGGGGGCGGGTACGGAGGGCGCGGCCACGCCCCCGGACCGCCCCAGGCCGTAGCCACGCCCCCGTACCCGCCCCCTAAACGCTGCCGACACGCCCCGAAAATGCCGCGACGACCGGGCCCGCCCCCGACACGCCCCCCTCGGAGAACCCTGGGACTTACGCGAGTCCCGGGGCTCTGCGCGCGCCAGTAGGCCTATGTAAAATAGGCTCACCGGCGCGCAGGGCCCTGCTCGCCTAAATCCGCCCAGTTTTGGGCGGATTTAGGCGAGCAGGGCTCTGAAAATCCGCCCCAATGCTTTTAGCACCCAATATTAACTTGTCAAAAATAAAGATTAAAACTTACATAATTATTCTCTTATATAATTATGCAATCTAATGTTGTTCATACCTTTTTTCCTATTTGAGTAAAATTAAAAAAGATAAGAGATTTCTTTACGTTTTGCTTCAGAATTGTATGAGCACCAGAGAGAAGATCAAAGAAAACAGCCCCAGGCACAGTTGCTCAGGTCAGACCCATATTTCTAAATCCCCTGTTACTGATTCTATTTACCTTTTATCATATGTTATAATGCATGACCTCGCTTTGACATGATCTGTTTCTAGACATAAAAAATCAATGAATAAGGTTTTGAGTGTTTGGGGACTACTTTTAACTCTTTTGTGGGGAAAAAAGCATAGTAACTTAGTATTCACAGCAGAAAAGGACTAAAATGTCCAGCCAGTCTGACCTGCAAGCTTCTTATGGTAGTATCTGCCTGACGTTCAGGTTATCCCCATGTTTTTCTTAAGGGTAGCATCTGCTGCTCCATGCAGTTATTTATCAAGAATTATAATAACCCAAAAAAATGTACTGATCGCAACAGTTTTCTTGGGTGATGAGCCTTCTTGAAAACTCAACAGAGCTTATGTGTTTTGCTTATGAACTTGACCTTACTAGTCCTGTGCTTTTTCACTTTTGTCTGCGTATCAGTACCCCAGACTGTAAGAATCTCAGGGCCTGTGTTTGTCATTTGAATGCAATTCCTCTTCCCCCCTCCCTCCCTCCCCACTACTGACAAAGTGGAGAGTAATGCTGCAGTTTCATCAAAAGCATCAAGGAATATTGGTTAAAGGTAGTAATCACTTGACTTCTGTTAATTGCTGTTCCGTACACATTACCCCTATGCTTATCAGTTACCCATGATATAAAAGTCAGAACTCTCATTGGTTGTTATGTGACTCCAACTCCATTTTTCCTCTGCTGTTGAATTGGAGAGCAATGCTGCAGTTGGCATCAAAACTATCAAGGATTAGACGGTAACATTTAAACAGACGCGGGGCGTACATGGTGTGCACATTTGCCAGCTTGTGCCCAGGGACATGGTTAATTTATAACATATGTGCGTATATGTACACATCTTATAAAATAGGCTGAACATGTGCATGTGTGCACGCAATTTTAAGTGGGCATGTGCACTTGCATGCAAATACCGCTTCCACCACGTAAGTGAGAGGATTTTAAAAGGGGTGCATATCCACACCAGTGCCAGTTTCATCAGTTCATTCCTAGTTCACCCAGGGAAGGGTTAGGACTTCCAAATGCCCCTAGTTTAATAGCCTCTTTTTCCCCCTTGTTAATCCTACTCTTAAAACCCTGCTGACGTGTCTATATTTTTTTGTTGTATGACTTACATACCATTCATAGCACGCACGTGAGCTATGAATGGTATGTAAGCCATTCATAGCACGCACGTGAGCTATGTAAGCCCAGACCAAAGCAATGCCCCATACCTTTTTTAGAAAAAAAAATTTTTGGCTGTGCAGCAGGAGATACTTGCATGTCCACGCGGCTTTTTAAATCCCCTCGACACGCAATGGACCAACATATTCAATGTATCTCCTGGTTTTGGTGCATGCCGAGCTTTTCAAATTCACAGTTTTATTGTTTAAGCATAGTAACTGCCAGACCAGCAAGTTACCTCCATGCACCCTTTCCTTCATTTCCATCCTCTAGCCTTTAGGGATCCACAGTGTTTATCCTATGCCACTTTGAATTCTTTTCACTGTTTCATCTTGACCACCTCCTCTGGAAGGGCATTCCAGGCATCCACCACCCTCTCTGTGAGGAAATATTTTCTGATGTTGGTTCTGAATCTTCACCCCTGGAGTTTCATTTTGTGACTCTTAGTTCTACTGATTTCTTACCAATGGAAAAGGTTTGAAGTGTGTACATCATTAAAACCTTTCAGATATCTAAAGTTGTATATCGTATCTCCCTTGCATATCCTCTCTTCCAGGGTGTACATATTTAGATCCTTCAACCTCTCCTTATAAGTCTTCTGATACTGATCCCACACCATTTTGGTCACCCTTCTCTGGACTGCCTCTATCCTGTTTTTATCCTTTTTGAGATTTGGTCTTTGAGAACTGAACACAGTATTCCAGATGAGGCCTCACCAAGAGACCTGTATAAGGGGATTATCACCTCCTTTTTCTTACTGGTTATTCCTCTCTATGCAGCCCAGCATTCTTCTGGCTTTAGAGATTGCCTTGTCACATTGTTTCCTGGTTTCAGATTGTCAGACACTATCACCCTAAGATCCCTCTCCTGGTGCATGCAAATTAGTCTTTCCCCCTCCTCCATCGCATACAATTCATTTGGGGGTAGATTTTAAAAGAAGCGCGATCAGCCTACTTTTGCTTGCGCATCAGACTCAAGCAAAAGTACGCTGGATTTTAGTAGATACGCGCGGAGCCGCGCGTATCCACTAAAATCCTGGATCGGCGCGCGCAAGGCTATCGATTTTGTATAGCCTGCGCGCGCCGCGCCGCGCTGCCTCCCCCCGTTCCCTCCAAGGCCGCTCCGAAATCGGAGCGGCCTCGGAGGGAACTTTCCTTTGCCCTCCCCTCACCTTACCCTCCCTTCCCCTACCTAACCTACCCACCCGGCCCTGTCTACAGCCCCCCCTTACCTTTGTCGGGGGATTTACGCCTCCCGGAGGGAGACGTAAATCCCCGCGCGCCAGCGGGCCTGCTGCACGCTGGGCCGCGACCTGGGGGCGGGTACGGAGGGCGCGGCCACGCCCCCGGGGCCGAAGCCACGCCCCCGTACCCGCCCCCAAAACGCTGCCGACACGCCCCCGGAACGCCGCGACGACCAGGCCCGCCCCCCGACACGCCCCCGACACGCCCCCCTCCGAGAACCCCGGGACTTACGCGAGTCCCGGGGCTCTGCGCGCGCCGGGAGGCCTATGTAAAATAGGCTTCCCGGCGCGCAGGGCCCTGCTCGCGTAAATCCGCCCGGTTTTGGGCGGATTTACGCGAGCAGGGCTCTGAAAATCCGCCCCTCTGATTACTGCATCTCAGATGCATGACTCTTCACCTCTTGGCATTGAATCCCAGCTGCCTGATCTTCGATTACTCTTCAAGCTTTCTTAAATCACTTTTTATTCTCTCTTCTCCTTCAGGTGTGTCCACACAAAGGGACCTATTCTGGCACGTCTTGCCCGCGTCCGGGCCTACTCACCTCACCAAGACTTCCATGGGTCCTGGGCCGTCCTCTCCTGCTTCGGCAGTGAGCTCAGCCAGGCCTCTGTATCCCACAGCGGCGGTCGCAGGGCCTTCAACCTCCAGCCAGGCCTCACGGCGGAGCTCAGCGTCAGCCCTGCCCCTAGGTGCGTGCGCGAGGACTGTCCAGCTCCTTAAATGGCCAGGGACAGAAACCTACTCCGCGGCACGTCCCTATTGAACACTGCTTAAAAGGAAGTGCCTGCCTGCACTTCCTTGCCTTGGCAATTGGATCGATCACGCTGTGATTT
This sequence comes from Rhinatrema bivittatum, assembly GCF_901001135.1. Taxonomy (NCBI): domain Eukaryota; kingdom Metazoa; phylum Chordata; class Amphibia; order Gymnophiona; family Rhinatrematidae; genus Rhinatrema; species Rhinatrema bivittatum. The sequence continues at coordinate 11,984,854 of NC_042624.1, read as the reverse complement.
CTAGTTTGCACACGTCTGCACACTGCCTGGAACTGACCACTGACTATGTCTGACTGCCGCCTGGAACCTGACCCCTGCTTTGGCTGAGGTCAGGTTCCTGCCTGGCTGAGGTCAGGTTCCTGCCTTGACTCTGGCTTTGATCCTTGCCATACATTCAGAGACTTTATTCTGGCCTTCTCTGGCACCCCGGACTTCTAACCCGAACATCGACCATGCACCCTTGATCATGGTGGGCACACCTCTGAACTTTCTCTCAAGGAGATCCTGCTTGGCCCACCGAAGACCAGGCGGCCCGGGTAACCAAGTGCTCAACCTGAGGGAACCCTGGGTTGCTATTGGTTGAAGCTCCAGCTAGCCTCTGTCTCCTCCTGTGCTCTGCCTTCTGGGGGCAGGTGCTCTCTAGGTCCGACCAGGGAGCCTACCAATCCTGCACTAGGCCAAGGGTCCACCTCCCGGCGCAACACCTATGCAATGAAATTCACTGAAAATCTATTTTTGAATGGTCTTGTAAAATAATTAATAGCCTTATTAATGAGTGATGCAAAAAGATGAAGCATGCTAATGGGGGGGGGGGGGGGAAATGTCAAAAATTGTTATCATGCTAAGCTTTTTTAATGTTTTACTTTATTGAATTTAATCATTAATCTGATTATATTGAGAGAAACAAACACACATCATAGGAAGTCTAAAAATAAATAAGGAAACAGCAAATTAATTTCCCTCATATATTACCTGAAGAAGGATCTTAGAACTTCGCCGATCCAGTCAGTGCTGGCATGCAGCTGATTTTATGTCCTGGGCAGCAAAAGAGGATGGAGGGCACTTGTGGCTGACACAATTTTCCTACCTCAGTAAGCTGAGAAACGTCTAACCTGCTCAAGAAGAACTCACTCAGGCTGATCCAGTCAGTGCCAGCACACTGATAACGTTTTTCACAAGGAATCAGAGGCTCTTCTGCGGGACGCGGCTGACATAGGAAGTGGCTTTGGAGATATCAGAGAGCAGTGCAGCAGGTGCCACCTGATAGGAAAACATTTGGGGAGAGATAAGGAAGGAAGGAGGCCTTGTGAAATCTATGGATTTTCCCCCCCCATTTTGTACCTGCAGAAGTATTTCTTGTTGGCTATGTTTTTATATGTTTATAATATCGGTTTTGAAGATTTTTGAAAGCAGTATTTATGGTATGAGTTACAGAACAACACTTAAATTTGCTGAGGACCTTTCAATGATTACCATTTGTAGAAACTATGGCTAATTCCAAAAGTATATCCTTTCCAGAGGTGAGGGAATTCTAAATAATGAAATAGGAGCTTTCAAAAAACCATATTCTTAATGTTGTGCTGAAGTAAGAAAGTCAGACCCCCTTCTTAGGGACACTATAGTTGCTTCTCTCCTTGTACTGTCTTGGGCCATTGTTGGTGGAAGGGTAGAATGCATCTGCCATTCAGGCCAATACAGTACAGTGCACTCCAACGGAGCGCACTGTTAGCCGGCACTTAGACTCACGTTTTCGTTACACTAGCTTTACCCCTTATTCAGTAAGGGGTAATAGTACATCCAAAATGCGTGTCCAACCCCCCTTTCCCCCCCCCCCCCCGAACCTAATAGCACCCACAATATGCAAATGCATGTTAATGGCCCTATTAGGTATTTCCGCGCGATTCAGTAAGTAAAATGTGTGAGAGAGCAAGAGAGAACACGTGTATTTGTGGAACAGCTCCCCTATGAGGAAAGACTAAAGAGGTTAGGACATTTCAGCTTGGAGAAGAGATGGCTGAGGGGGGATATGATAGAGGTATTTAAAATCATGAGAGGTCTAGAACGGGTAGATGTGAATCGGTTATTTAGTCTTTCGGATAATAGAAAGACTAGGGGGCAATCCTTGAAGTTAGCATGGGGCACATTTAAAACTTAATTGGAGAAAGTTGTTTTTTCACTCAACACACAAACTCTGGAATTTGTTGCCAGAGGATGTGGTTAGTGCAGTTAGTATAGCTGTGTTTAAAAAAAGGATTGGATAAGTTCTTGGAGGAGAAGTCCATTACCTGCTATTAATTAAGTAGAATTAGAAAATAGCCACTGCTATTACTTGCATCAGTAGCATGGAATAGACTTAGTTTTTGGGTACTTTCCAGGTTCTTATGGCCTGAATTGGCCACTGTTGGAAACAGGATGCAGGGCTTGATGGACCCTTGGTCTGACCCAGTATAGGCATGTTCTTATGTGTATGCATGCAAAAGAGAGGGAGCCTGTGTGTGTGTGTGTGTGTGTGTGTGTGAGAGAGCTTGTGCACAAACCTTTTCCTCTCTCTCTCTCTCTCTCTCTCTCTCACACACACACCAACCCCCACTTCCCTTCTGCTTGCTAATCCATGACAATCTCAGGGCATCTAGAAATCAAAAGTTTCCAGATATGAAGGATTTTAAATTCCTTATTAAATATTTAGCATTATTTGAAATATTTTATTGATGTTTGGTAAGTTTTTGTAAGTTTTTTTGGGTTTTTTTTTATACATTTTCAAATATTATGACATAACATGTCAAAAATAAAATACAGGTAACTATCTCATTATACACAAGTATTTAATATTAGAAACTATAATTCAGATTGACTATTACTACATAAATAAATCCAATATTTTACTTAAAGATAATTATCAATGAATACCTGGTTTACTATGTAATTTTTGCAGTAAGCAATCTATATCATATAGAGCTATTTTAAAAGATATATCTAAAGAAAGAGAAAGTATAGCACCCTATTTATTTCATTTTATGTCAACCTTCTTGGCCATTATTACTCCCTATTGGTTTCTTAGCCTCCAGGAAGATTTTTAAGTCTGGGTCGAAATACACATATTTAACATCATTAAGTCTTAGTAAGCATTTGCATGGGTATCGCAGTGTCATTTGAGCACCGATCTGCTCAGCTAATTGTCTAAGTTCAAGAAATTCCTTCCTTCTTCGTTGCGTTATTTTAGCAATGTCCGGATAAATCCAAATTTGATGATTGTAAAATTTTACAGATCTATTATGTAAAAATAACTTTAGAACTGTGTCTCTATCCGATGGAAACAAATCTTACTAGAACAGTTCTGCTTTTTTCCACAGAGTCATTACTAGTTAATTCTAAGATCTCAGACACATTTAATGGAGATGTTTGCCTTTCCTTCACTTTATTAGATGAAATAGAATAGATCTTTGCAAGCGGTGGTATGGCTTCTGTTGGAATTTTTAAAATTTCATTCAGATATTTTTTAAATTGATCATGTAATGACATATCTGCTTTGAGGAAAATTGATGATTCAAGAATCTTGAATCATTTTTCAGTCTTTCAAGATTTTTCATCTGGCTCCTTGCAAGAGTCCCACTTGGGACTTTCTAAACTTGTAGGACTTTCTGCTCAAGTTCCTCAATCTGTGTATTTTGTTTTTCAAGCTGTTGCTCTGTTTTTAATATTCTTTCATTCATTTCCATCATGACATCGGTTAGTTTAGTAATAGCCTTTTCCAAAGTTACAATTGCCATCCATACAGAATCTAATGTCATTACTGATGGTTTCTCCAATTTCTTTAAAGGAGTTTTAGTGGCTTTTCCTAACCCCCCCCCAATGTCCGACACATCCTGGTGCTCGATGGAGGGTCCCTCCTCCACTCCCCTTATAGATCTTCTATCTATATTCCCTTGAGTATACTTTGCTCCAGTGTCCACTAGAGTTTCCTTTTCCCTTTCGGGCAAACCCAATATGAGAGATTTCTTTTCAGACAGAACATTTTCCAGATGGCTCTCCAAAAAGGGGGGGGGGAGAGGGGTTGACGGTGCTCCCGGGCTCAGTGTGGTAACTGAAGCAGGTGAATCCAGCTTTAGCTCTGAAACTGAGTTCACAGCGCTTCCATCAGGAGTGATCTCAGGGGCTAAATTAAAAAAACTCTCAATTTTAGACTGAGTAGGGTTCGCTGGGGAAGATATTACTGCAAGTTCCCTCAGCTTTCCCTTCCTTTTAGTGTGTGTCATACTGATTTGCAACACACACAAGGAAGTACAGAAAAAAAAACCTTTTACTAAACTCCTGAGAGCTATCAATTTACTTTCAGTACTAGTAAAGTGTTACTGCTATTGGAAGCTTAGAGAAAGGGATTAAACATAAAAATTACTTTTAAGGTGAAGGAGATGTATAGGAGTGTCTCCAAAACAAAGCCGCGTGCCCACGGCAGCTGCGTGCCTAGAATGGGCCGGTTTTATGGGCCCCCAATGACGTCAGCAACCAGAAGTCCTTGATTCCACTGGGGCAAAACTCCTTTCACCCTGGAGCAGGTAATTATCCAAAAGGCAATTTTCTTTTATTACCAGCTGCTGGGAACTTCTCTCCTCTCTCCTTCACCTCCTAGAGTTTTTATTATTAGATGTTGTTCTATTTATTAGCTGTTTTTTGAATTATTCTTATTATTGGTATTTATTTCTTAAAACATTATGTATTCTTTGAATCCAATACATTCTATGTTGATTTACATTACATTCCAAAAATTGAAATAGAGATAATTATTGATATTTCTATATCTTATTGCTTTTTGAGGCATGGTATTTCTGTTATTTCCATTATTCACTGCATACAGAAACTGGTGTGCTGCAGTTTCCAGTTCAGTTTTTGTCAGCATATTTATTTTTATACTTTGACAGACCCTCACCAAAGACAGAATAAACAGACAATGTTCAGCATTTGTGACAGAGGTGAAGTATTATACTAGCATTTAGTTTCTGTGTAGGACTCTAAAACAGCTTTCATTATTCTGTTTTGTATGTTAGGATGTAAAACACCAATACATCCCGTGTTTAATATTTTCCATGTTGCTTTTTCAAAGGTAGGGTTGTCATTCTTTGAATGCTGGCACTTAGTGCTGTTCTAAAATGCCTGTTGCAAGAGAGCTGGGCTTTAACAGTAATGTGGGTAAACTGTCTTTACTCTGTAATTGTATGTAACCAGTTTTGTTTATGTACATTATCTTGTTTGTACCAAATTAGTTTAAATAAACATGCCATTAAAATAACACATTTAAATGTTTTTTCTTTAATGTATGAAATTTCAGTTCATTACATCAAAGAAAGTAGTTCTCACTGCAACCCAATCCTTAGAGGGAACTCAGATGCTGACCTACTCCCACTGTAAATTCTGAGCATATTCAAGAAACTCTATATTTCCTCTCTTGCACTTGGTAGAGAAGGATGTGTTTGGGAAAAGTCTTCACAAAGTTTAAAAAAGAATGCCTAGAAAGTTGGATATGCACTGGTAAAGGGTGGTTTTTGATCTTCATTGGTCTGTAGTGGTCTCATTTACTGGGCCAGAAGGACAGAAGCAGTGGTACTTTTTTTTTCTCTTCACTAAAGGAGGGTCAGGGTAGGAGAAAGTATGGAGTTTGTACCAGTGCTAGTGATATTTTTGTCTCTGTCTAGGCACCAGGGAAGTGAGAGTCACACTGACAGACTAAAGAAAAAATAATAATTTTATTAGGCTGTCAATCTATTTGGTTCTGTTAGTGTGCTAAAGGTTTTGTGTGTGTGGAATGGCAAAGATTTAAACTTAGTACGGCGTGCACACACACAGATTGTGTGTATTTGTATGTATGAGAGACAGACAGTTCTTTCTACTGTGAATGGGGATACAGTTATAGTATTAGGAAATAAATTCCTTTTGTAATATCCGCACAGCATATCAACAAATTTCATCACAGCTTATGCCAGGGCACAAGAATGGTGGTGAGCCAGCCCAGCCTGATATCCGGACTAAAAAAGACAGTCCTGCCCATAAATTGAACAGAGGCTTTTTAGGTGCAGAACATACGAGATACCATACTGGGTCAAACCAAGGGTCCATCAAGCCCAGCATCCTTTGACCAACAGTGGCTAATCCAAGTCACAAGAACCTAGCAAGTACCCAAACATTAAATAGACCCCAAGCTACTATTGATTAATGATTAATAGCAGTTAATGGACTTCTCTAGGAACTTATTCAAACTTTTTAAAACCCAGATGCAGAAAGCTCAATGCAGAAACAGCTGAAATTTTGCGAACACACACCATCACTGCCTATTCCACTTCCTCTTGATTTATGGCAGGTAGAAGAGAAATATAGGGCAGGGACATCAGAAGAGCAACAGCATACTCCTTTACATTGATTACTGCTTCTGAGGCAATAGAGGCAGTATTTTCAATAACTACTTCTGGGGAAGAATCTTGTCTGGGATTTCCTGAATCAGAAATTGATAGTAATATATAAAATTTTGGAGGATTAGTTGGTGGCATTTTAGCATCTAGAGTGGTATTAGGGGAGATGAACCGCCCAGGGAAGAGCAAGCAGTTCAGGTAGTGAGTGTGAGTGATGCACCTGTCATTTCTTCTGAGGGTCAACCTTCAGCCTCAACTCCAGGATGTACAGGAGAGATCTTTAGCTAATTTAAAGTGAGGAAGGAGTTGTCATCAATGTATTCACTGCAGTAAGGATATCAGTTGAGGGAAGCAATTGGGGCATCGGACAAATGCTGGTATCCAGTATCATCTACAGAAGCAATGCCCACTAGAATTGGCATCAGGGAATGATGGCAGTACTAGCCTGAGAACAATTCTATCAGTCGAGAAAAAGCCAGAGGAAAGGAATTCAAAAGGGGAAGACTTTTTTCCCCAAGCTAATCTCACTGCCCTTTCTAGAAATCAGGTGGCAGGCCAGCAGCCCAGAAATGTGTCCAAAGCAGCAACCAGCCATAGATGAAATAAAGCGGTCTGTAACACAATCTTAGTTCAAGAGGCAGGCATTATCTGGATGTGCAGCTCCTTCAGATAGTGGAGAATAAGGACTTTTAATATTTACTGTATGTGTTAGTCTCCAATTACAAAATCTCCTGCACAACTACATTTAGTAGCAGGTTATCCACCCTGTACAACCAGTGTTAGTCTTATACAGGTTCAACTGACTAAGGCATCCAAGAAAATCTTCAAAAGGGTTTCATAAGGCCATTCAAGTCTCCTGCTGGGGCAAGCTTTTTCTTTATGGGGAAGAAGCCGGAACCTTACATTCATGCATTGATTACCGTGGTCTAAATGAGATCACTATCAAAGACCGCTATCCCTTACCATCTCAGAGCTATTTGACAGACTACAGGGAGCCAAGATATTCTCCAAGCTTGATCTTAAAGGAGCATATAACCTTGTTTGTATTTGTTCAGGTGACGAATGGAAGACAGTGTTTAACACCAGGGATGGACACTTTGAGTACTTAGTGATGCCCTTCAGCATGTGCAATGCCCTGGATGTCTTCCAAAACATGATGAATGACATTCTGCGTGACTTACTCTACCAATGTGTCATCGTATACCTGGACGACATCCTGATATTCTCTCAAGACCTGAATACCCACAAGGAGGATGTCAAGAAGGCTTTACAGAGACTGCGGGACAATCATCTATATGCAAAGTTGTCCAAATGCGAATTCCACAAGGAATCTGTACCTTTCTTCAGATACATAGTGTCTAACAAAAGGGTTCCAGATGGATCCTCAAAAGCTTGAGAGCATTCAGAAATGGACTCAACCCACTGGTCTAAAAGCTCTTAGACGATTTCTGGGCTTTACTAATTATTATAGAACCTTAATTAAGAATTACTCCTTACTAACTGTGCCATTAACAGCTCCGAAAAAGAAAGGTGCCAATGTTGCCAATTGGTCTATAGAGGCTGTCATGCATTTCAAAAGCTGAAGGATGCTTTCTCTACTAAGCCATGTCTCCATCATCTGGATCCCACATGCCCCATCATCGTGGAGGTTGACGCCTCAAGATGTTGGCATAGGGGCTGTGCTAAATCAGACCAGTGACTTCAAGATCCTACATCCATGTTCCTTTTTCTCCAGATGTTTCACGCCGGCAGAAAGAAATTACGGCATTGGAGATAAAGAGCTACTGGCGATAAAGATGGCGTTCGATGAGTGGCATCCCCGGCTTGAAGGCGCTCAACATCAAATCACAGTTTTTACAGATCATAAAAATCTAGAATACCTTTACCATGCCCAGCGCCTCAACCATAGACAGGTGAGATGGTCCCTGTACTTTAACAGGTTTGATTTTGTTTTGAAATACCAACCTGGAGATAGGGCATCCGCTCTATCTCGCTCCTTCATATCTGAAGATGTATCCGATGCTCCACAACATATCATTGACCCAGAGAGAGTAATTCTTTCTGCTACTCACCCAGTGCCCTCTGGCAAGACTATTGTGCCTAACAACCTCTGGAAGAAAATACTAGCATGGGCTCATGACTCTAAATTGGCTGGACATCCCGGTCAACTGAGAACGATGGCAAAGTTACAGCAATACTACTGGTGGCCGTCTATGAAGGAAGACACGTTTGCTTACGTAGCGGCCTGTACCAACTAGCCAGACCTAAACCTCCGCATGGATATCCTTGGGGCCAGCTTCAACCCTTGCCAGTACCAGACGAGCCCTTGACTCACATCGCCACGGTTTTCATGGTGGACTTACCACTCTCTGGAGGCAACAATACCATCTGGGTAACAGTGGATTGTTTCTCAAAGATGGCTCACTTTGTGGCACTTCCTGGCTTACCAACTGCTAGTGAACTTGGAAAGCTTTTCATCAGCCACACTTTCCGCCTGCACGGCATGCCTAAACACATCGTTTCAGATAGAGGTGTACAATTCACAGCCAAATTCTGGAAGGCTTTGTGCAGGAAGTTTGATATTCTCGACATCACTTCATCTTACCATCCTCAATCAAATGGTCAAACTGAGAGGATGAATCATACCCTCAAGCAGTTCCTCCGTGCCTACGTTGGTTCATGTCAGAATGACTGGGCTGAACTGTTACCATGGGCCGAGTTTTCCATCAATTCACATCCAGCAACATCTACTGGATAAACACCATTTGAAGTGGTATATTGACAACTATCTTCACCACCTTTGCCACTTCCGCTGTCAGTGTCGTCCCCGGCAGCTCAAGCTGCTACCTATGAGATTCAAGGAGATGCTCATTAACGCTGGAATCTGAGCTAAAAGGAGCTATGATGCTCCTGACTTCAAGCCTGGTGATAAAATCTGGCTATCTACAAAACACCTTAGACTCAAGATACCATCAGCTCGCTTTGCTCCATGCTATGTCGGACCATTTCCCATCCTCCGACGTCTGGGCAACCTCTCCTACAGTCTCAGACTTCCCCCAGCAATGAAGATCCATAACGCGTTTCACATCTCTCTATTGGAACTGCTCATTCTCAACAAATTCAGCACCAAGACACCATATCCCCTCTTGTTGACGCAGAAGAGGAAATTGAGTACAAAGTTGATGCACTACTTGATGTAAGGAAGAGAGGCAGAGTTTGGGAATATCTCCTGTCTTGGGAGGGCTATGGGCCAGAAAATAACTCGTGAGAACCTATGGCTAATATCATAGACAAAGAGATGCTGAATCAGTATCACCGATCACATCCTCGGAAACCAAGACCAGGTATGGGGTCTGGAGGAGGTCCTTTGAAGGGAGATACTGTTGTGTCCATCGGACTCAGGCGGCTTCATCTCATATGCCTCACCTCAATATTCGCTTTCCTCACCAGCCTCGGGAAAATGGCGACCGATGCGTCTGCTTGCCGCACTCTCCGGCATCCCCGGAATGGCTATGGCAAGGCATTCTGCTATGATTCACCTGAGGGCCTCCTAGGGTGTGCGTGCGTGTGCTACCCATGCTTTTATTCCACCATTGGTGTGAACCTCGTGGGCGGCCCCCTCGAGTGACGTCACAGCATCCGGGTATTTAGGCTGCCCATTTGGTGACTGACTGAGTTAGCAAGGATGGACTCATCCGGTCTAACCTGCTCTGCCGCTTCTTGCTGCTGGAAGCTCTCTCTACCCTCCGAGGTTCTACTAACTTGGGTACCTGCTCCTTGGGGGCTCTATGCTTCTTTCCAGGTGCCTATCCAGTATCCAGGTACTCGCTCCTCGAGGGCCTGAGTTGTCTACCTTGGTGCCTGCTACCAATACTTCTACCTATTGGGAACTCCACCATTACAGCTACAAGAGTGTGAGTAATCTAACATCTACCAGTCTGTCTCACCTACAACTCCTCATTGAAAATCTGCATCGGAGCTCCCTATACCACCATTGTAGGATGGGTCTCCTCAGCCAAGGACCCAAGACTGCTGCTGCAGGAATCTACTCACTACTGCCACCTCTGGTGAACTCTACAAGTTTTACAATAAAAACTGTGTGTGTGTGCATCTGAGTCTAGCCTGGTACAGTGGTTCCTCATGGGGCTCCTCCCTGTGGGAGTGGCCATCACTGCAGCACCTAAGAATCCACCAAACACCTCAAAACCATAACAAGGATTCTCCAGTCTACATCCAGCAGATTAAAATCTCCAACAATCACCACTTCTCCCTTCTTTCCCATCTTTTGGATGTCTTCAACTAGATCTTTGTCAAGCTCTTCCATTTGAGTTGGAGGCCTGTAAACAATTCCAATAAAAATGGAAGCCCCATCTTTTTTTAGGTCGGCCCATAGTGCTTCTTCGCTCCACAGCCACTCCTCCTCCTTTCTTGTCCTCTCTGACCTTCCTTAAGTTATAGCCCGGTATTGCCATATCCCAATCATGAGTTTCCGTGAACCACGTCTCCGTGACCGCAACAACGTCCAAGTCTGCCTCCACCATTAGGGCTTGCAGATCTGGGGTTTTATTGCCCAAACTGCGAGCATTTGTGCTCATAGCTTTCCAGCTTTTCTCGTTCAGGTTACTGCTTTTCTTGAACTCCTTTTGTGACTTATTTAAATATTTAATTTCAACTGCAGCAGCACATCACTAAGAGACCGATAAGAAGTGCATACAAGAACATGCTACACACCCAGCCAGCAAAAACCTCACTGAGGAAATGCGCCCTTTCCACTGCAGGTCCCCCACTTTGGAATTTGCTCCCTCCGGACCTCCGCCAAGAACCGTGCCTTATGACATTCAAAAAGAAGCTAAAGACTTGGCTTTTCGCCCAAGCGTTCCCGGAGAGCTAAGGCCCGATGAAGTCAAGGACGTTATAGACCCCGGTCCATCTATCCCACTGTACATATGTTTTTGAGTTGTACTTGGAATGTAGTCCTTTTATTTCTCTGTAAGTTCTGTATTTCAATTTGGTCCAATGTATTTCCGCCCCAGAGGTGACAGTTTCAGTTTCTTGTAAACCGGTGCGATATGTATATTATACAGGAACATCAGTATATAAAAACTAAAAATAAGTAAATAACTATTTAATTTTGGGACAAAGAGAAAAGAAACCTGGATTGTTGTCTTTTTCTGTGCACTTGAAAAGATGGTATAATTTAAAAGGAAAACAGAAGCAAATATAGATAATTCACTTGCAGAATGAATTCTATCAAAGGGTGGCGTACAAAAGTAAATTACATAATGAAGACAAAATTATAAGTTTCTGTTCTAATTTTCATTTCCTTTCTCGTGTGGTGTCTCAAACTTGTTGAAATAATACAATGACATTTCAATGAGCACTGTGTTTTAGAAATCAAATTTTAATCATATGAAGCCCAAAAGATTTTTCAATTTGAATATATTATACCAAATATCCAGTAAAAATAAATACAAAAACATGTAAAAGTGCAACCACCAGTGAAATTGAAAAATCAAAAGCAATTCTCAAGTGAAACCACATTTCAGTCCTGTAGCCTTATCTGCTGCACAATTTCTTCAGAAAAATTATGAACCTGCTGAATGCTTCTGAACTCCTAGCCACACGTCTTCAGAGGAGTAAAATTTCCAAATGAACACCTCATCAAACATGGTCCTGACACAAATCATGTCTCACCCAGTGTCACCTGCCTAAGGTATTAATTATAACATCAATGAAGCAGGAATGTGGACATGATCTATAAAGAATACAATTGCTTAAAGTCCCATTAACAAATAACTGAACTCAAAAGCAAAAAGAGAAAAGCTTCAGATATTTTGGAAGGTTTACAACAAGATCCTAGAAACATTCATTTTTCAAAACTTTCAACATAAGTAATATATCACTTCTGCCAATCACACTTTTAAAACAGCAAACCTGCTGAAGATCAATGCAAATAGGGGGTAATTTTGTAATATCATGCATAAGTTAACTGGCAAATAGGAAAACTGGTTCTTATCTGTTAATTTTCATTCCTGTAGTACCACAGATCAGTCAAGACTCCTGGATTTTGCTTCCTTTCCAGCAGATGTAGACAAAGATTTGTTGATACTGGCATATATCCTGGTGTGCCACCTAATGTCACTCGGTATTGACCTGTACCCAAGCCAAAATACTACTAAACCTAAACAAACGCATCCAATATAAAATGCCCCTAAATGAGCAGAAGGATGTGGAACCTCTATAATGGGAATGATCCTTTCCAACACGAACAAGAGAATATAACCAAATTAAACCTGTGCCATTCTTCAGTCTATTTTCAACAGATCGAGTGGACTCTCCAGTCCTATTCACCCGAACTGGGTGGGGCTCTGCACTGATCTGTGGTACTACAGGAATCAAAATTAGCAGGTAAGAACCAATTTTCCTTTCCCTATACATACCCATATCAGTCCAGAATCCTGGGATTAACCCAAGCTTCCCTAAACAGGGTGGAACTGTGAGAGGCACACTTTTACCAAAGCCCATGGCATCCAGATTGTGAACAGCTAAATGAGAATGCCTGGTGAAAGTGTGCAATGACTTCCAAGTAGCCACTTAACAAATCTTTCGTGGTGACACTTGCTGACATTCAGTCCAGGATGCCACCTGCGATCAAGTAGAGTAGGCTCTCGATCCCTTAGGAACAGTGCAACCCTGACATAAGTATGTCAGATCTATTGCCTCTTTCAACCACTGTGCTATGTTGGATTTTGAAACTTAATGTCCCTTCTTTGCATCACTCCATAACACAAAATGAGGATCAGACAGATGAAAACTATTGGTGACAAGATACCTCAGCAAAGCCCATTTCACATCCAAAAACCTCAAGTCTCTCACATGAGGCATAGTTACATCCAGAGTTAGAAAAGCCAGTAGTTCCACTGACTGATTCAAATGAAAAAGATACTACCTTCAGAAGAAAAGAAGGGACATACTCAAAGAGTATGTCCCGATCTTGGATTCAAAATACACCCCTAGGAACTCCAACACCTGAGAAGGGGTTAACTGACTGAAAGATTCACAACCCAACCTGAGAACCTTAAACACTACAGAACCATTGCAATCGTCTGCCTGCAAAGACCCTCTGACTTTGCCTGGATAAGCCAATCATCCAGATACGGGTGAACTAAGATGCCCTCCTTCCTGAGAGCAACTGCCAATACAGCCATTACCTTGATGAAGGTTCTCGGGGCCATTGCCAAATTAAAAGCTGGGGAAAAAAATTGAAAATGTGTCCTGAGAATCATGAACCTAAAAAACCTTTGATCTGGCTGGATTGCAATGTGCAAGTAAGCCTTGGTCAAATCGAGAGGCCAAAAACTCTCCCTTGTGCTTCGCTGCAATCACTGATCATAGAGTATCTATCCAAAAATGAGGAACTTTGAGAGGCACGTTCACCTTTATAAGATCCAGGATCAGGTAGAATGTCCCTCCTTTCTTTTGTATCACAAAATAAATGGAGATCCTTCCCGTTCCCTGTTCCTCCATGGGAACGGGAATGATGACTCCCAGCATCTGTCAATGGTCTCCCAAATCGCCTGCCATTTGTTTGCATATGCACAAGGACACACCATGAACAAATCTTTTAGTGGGCAAGCAAGCTCTAAAGCATAGCCTTGTTTTATCACTTAGGACCCATTGGTCTGTTATCTTGGCCCACTCCTCAAAAAAAAGAGTCAACCAACCCCCTATAACTGCACTGAGGAGTGGGCTTGCCTCACCTTATTGGATACTGATGCTTCATGGGTGGAACCATCTCTTCTTGCTTTTGGCCTCGAAAGGACTGGTACCAAGACTGCTGCTCCCAGCACCCTGCATCTGGGCTCCTCCCAAAGCCCGATTCTGCCGAGACCACTGATTCACCCTAAAGTGAGAACACATGGAAAAAGACCCTTTGCTGTTCTTCGGCTTGTCATCTGGCAAACTATGCCCTTGGTTCATACCCAGCAACTTCACAAGCTCCTCTAAGTCTTTGCCAAAAAGCATTTTCCCTTTAAAAGGGTAATGCTGCTAGCTGCCACTTAGACCAAATGCCCTCTAATCATTTCCTGAACCAAAGAAGTCACCTGTCTGAGATCGTAAACATCATAGTCCTGGAGGATGTTCTGATGAGGTCATATAATGCATCCACCCCACAGGCTATCACCGCTTCTAGCCTATCAGCCTGCTTGACCTTTGATACTGACAGCATCTTATCAGACTGCAACTGCTGAGTCCAGGGTAAACCAACCCGAATCATAAAACTGCTGCACACTGAAGCCCGAATCCCCAGTGTTGACACCTCAAACATCTTTGTCAGATGGACCTCTAACTTCCTGAGAGGTCTAGAATGGGTAGATGTGAATCGGTTATTTACTCTTTCGGATAGTAGAAAGACTAGGGGGCACTCCATGAAGTTAGCATGGGGCACATTTAAAACTAATCGGAGAAAGTTCTTTTTTACTCAGCGTACAATTAAATTCTGGAATTTGTTGCCAGAGGATGTGGTTAGTGCAGTTAGTATAGCAGTGTTTAAAAAAGGATTGGATAAGTTCTTGGAGGAGAAGTCCATTACCTGCTATTAAGTTCATTACCTGCTATTAAGTTCACTTAGAGAATAGCCACTGCCATTAGCAATGGTAACATGGAATAGACTTAGTTTTTGGGTTCTTGCCAGGTTTTTATGGCCTGGATTTGCCACTGTTGGAAACAGGATGCTGGGCTTGATGGACCCTTGGTCTGACCCAGTATGGCATTTTCTTATGTTCTTATATCCTTCCGTGCAGCTGAACCAGCCATAGGAATAGTTGTCTTCTTCGTAACAGCCAACACTGAGGTATCCACCTTTGGCAAATGCAACAACTCCCAAACATGTCCTCTGGCAATGAATACAAATTATCCATAGCTCTGCTAACCTTCAGATCAGTGTCTGGAGTCTCCCACTCCCAGAATGCAAGTTTCTTTACTGACTTATAGAAAGGGAAGGCCTTTGCCAGACCTCTCAAACCCTCCATAACCGGATCCACCTCTTCATGATCAGAATCTTCTTGTGATTCCTTGATCCCCCAACTCCTTTAGGACATACGGAATCAAAGGCCACAATTCATCCCTGTGGAAAAGATGAGCCACCGTGACATCAACCCCATTCACAGATGGGTCTGTACTTTCCCTTCATCTGAGCCTTGACAGGGGTTCTCCAACTCTCCTGAGGGCTCACTTGTATCTTCTGAATGTTTAGGCTGACTCAGGACTCACCGACCCTGGTCGCCCTACTAACCTGCACCTTTTTGGGCCACATAGAAGGCCACAGATCTTGCATTCCCTTGTGCTAGGAAAGGCAGTGTCCCATAGCCTGCCAGGCAAGATATATCTTGTGGAGCAGAAGCATAAAGTCTGGAGAAAAACATGCTGGATCCTCCACCAGGGAGGTCCTCATCTTCCCAACAAAGAGCTTCTTGAGCCCCAAGGGGCTTCATGGGTTTCCTACCAGCCGGGAAAAGCGGTAGGGGAAGGGCATCCTATCCCCTGCAGCCTCAGTTGCTGCTTCCAGCAAAGCCAAAATGGCCTCCGTTCCCATGTGTACCAGGAAGGAGCTGGCTGCTGCATCGGCCTCATCTCCAATCCCTGCAGTGCTTCATGCTTCCCCCAAGGCTCTCACCAGCATTCCTGTGCTGCCCTGTCCCCCAGAGAGGCAGCAGGTGCAAAGGCCAGACTGAGAGCCGCTTACACGCCTCACTGCATGCTGAGCAGTGGATGCCAAACGGCATGGTTCCCAGTCACACGTCTACACCACCACTGGGAGGACGCCGAGAAACTCAAGAACTCTTACCAGGCCACCTGTAAGGCACCCCACCATGCAAACCAAGCACCATGAAGAAGAATCAAAACAAAAAGAAAACTGTTTTTTTTTTTTAATACTCTAAAAGTTAAATTACAAACAGAGACCACTTTCCTGAATCTGTGGCAGCAGGCTTCGGATGTCCTCCTGGGGGGGGGGGGGGGGGGGGGGGGGAGTTGGCACCACCAAGCGTGACTATCTTTTTTTTTTTTTTTTCTGTTTTTTAAACTAATCCTCAGACTGCAGGTTTTGTACTACCACCACCACCACCATCTACTGGAGACTGAGAAATACTGAGTGACTGCAGGTGCCATGCACGTATTTTTTGGTATTGGTGCATGCCAGCCTTTGAAAACTAGGCCAAAATTGTATTCATTTATCATGCCCTTTTGTACCTGGTCCATATTCCATCACCTACTAGCCCCATATCCATTAGTTAAAACCAGTGCCAACAGCAGCCCCAAAAATTCCTTAGCATAGAAAACACAAGGCCATTGAAAATCAGGACCAGGGAAATGTTCATGATTTTTCCTGTTTGCAGAAACTAAAATAGTTCTGTTTCAATTGGATCTCTACAGGTAACTTATTCCAAAGAGAGGAGGCCACTAATGAAAATTCTCTTGCTCTTCAGGTGAATTTTACACATCTTTTGATTGGCTGGAACAAAATGGAATGAGTTTCTTAAATGTATTTCTAAGCTACTGGGTACTATTTCTCCACCAACATGGAAAAAAACCACTGACTAGAACTTAAATTATATATGGGCTTTAATAGGAACATGATGCAAGATCACAAAACCAGGGTCATTCACAAAAGCTTTCCAAGACACAATTTAATGACACAATCCAAGGACACAACCCAAGGACTCCTCAAAACATTCAGCCATTAATCATGCCATTTGTACATAACTTGTAATGTGACTTGTATATCGTTTAACCATTTATTCTTTCCTTTTTCTTCCTCTTCACCAAGTTCTGCCACCCTTGTTAATTGTAACTGTACTTTCGGTCACCTGAGTTCTAGTTTGATGTATTTAATGCACTCCCGTTTCATGTAAACCAGCAAGATATGTTCTCATGATTGCCGGTATATAAAAACCTTAAATAAATAAATAAAAAATAAAAATGCTTTGAATTCTTGTGCAATGTTCTAAAAGGCCCATATACTGGCAATTATTGGTACAACTGAACCATTTAAAGGTGAATTTTCAAAGCCCAGCGTGTTGCAGTCGGACACTGCTGGCGAGGTAGTGGACCCTTGGGCCGGCCAACCTAGGGTGACGGGGTAGGCCGGGAGGCGGAGCCACAGACAGGAGGTGTTCACCCGGGAACCAGGAACCCCCCAGGAGGAGCCCGTAGGGCACTGGAACCTCGGGACTTGGAGTATAGTCAGAGTCCAGAGGCAGAGGTGTGCTTAGGCCGGGACCAGAGTAAACTGGAAGGATAGGAAGTCCAAGGTACCCGGGAAGCAGGGGCTGGCAGTACAGGGCCGCGGGCCAGCTGATGACAGGGCAGCGGAATCTGTAGCAAACCGGAGGCTGAAGCAGGCTGTAAGCTGAAGCGGGGCTTGTAGCAAACCTGGAGCAGGCTGTAGCTGTAGCGGAGTCAGTAGCAAACTGGAGTCAGAGGCAGGCAGCTGTCTTGAAGCGGAGTCGAAAGTAGACCGGGGTCAGAGGCAGGCAGCAGGCTGAAGCGGAGTCGGAAGCAAACCGGGGTCAGAGGCAGGCAGCAGGCTGAAGCGGAGTCGGAAGCAAATCGGGGTCAGAGGTAGGCAGCAGGCTGAAGCGGAGTCGGAAGCAAACCAGAGTCAGAAGCAGGAAACCGTGGAGATCACCAGGAGCACAACTAAGAACAACTATGCAGTTGTGAACCTCGTTGCAAGGCAATGAGAGAGAGTTTGAGCGCCGGTTATATTGGAACTTGGGCGTGACGTCAGCAGCACGGGCGGGGCCAGGCTTCCGGGAGATGAGCGCTCAAGACGGGCGTCCTCGCGCGCGTGAGACGGAGGAGAAGCAGGCACGTAATGTGGCCGCCACGTGGAGTGAGAGAAGCCCCCGGGGTCCAGAGCGGGCGGAACGCAGCGATTCCTGAAGCAGAGGTAGGCAGGGTTGAGCCCAAAGCGGGGGGAAGCGGTGGCGACCGCAACACAGCGTGTGCATCCATTAGGGGATGCATGAAGAAGTCAGGCTTAGACACGCCAAACGTATTTTAAAACATGCCCACGAATACGTGTAAATGCTGTTGTGCACACATCTAAATGATAGAAAATGGGCTGTGCTCAAATGTGTTATTTCAACAATTTTCAACACATGTCCTGAAGCAGCTTGAAGGAGAGCTAAGCATGGCCATGTCAGCATAGTTGAGAAGTTCAATAATCTCTTGAACACAGTGAAGAATATTGTGGGGTAGATTTTCCAAATCTATGTGTGCGCGAACAAAAGTACGCCGGATTTTATAAGACGTTCGTAGAGAGAGGACACCCTATTGGGCACACAGTTTTCAAAAAGTTCATTCCTGTGAATAAAACACTGTTTGACCTGAAGAAATACTTTGCAAATTTTCCTGGAAAGAAATATGACGAGTGAGATAATCAAATTTGCAGATGACACAAAATTGTTCAGAGTAGTTAAATCACAAGCAGATTGTGATAAATTGCAGGAAGACCTTCTGAGACTGGAAAATTGTGCATCCAAATGGCAGATGAAATTTAATGTTGAGAAGTGCAAGGTGATACATAAAGGGAAAAATAACCCATGCTATAATTACACAATGTTGGGTTCCATATTAGGTGCTACAACCCAAGAAAGAGATCTAGGTGTCATAGTGGATAACACATTGAAATCGTCGGTACAGTGTGCTGCGGCAGTCAAAAAAGCAAACAGAATGTTGGGAATTATTAGAAAGGGAATGGTGAATAAAATGGAAAATGTCATAATGCCTCTGTATCGCTCCATGGTGAGACCGCACCTTGAATACTGTGTACAATTCTGGTCACCGCATCTCAAAAAAGATATAATTGCGATGGAGAAGGTACAGAGAAGGGCTACCAAAATGATAAGGGGAATGGAACAACACCCCTATGAGGAAAGACTATAGAGGTTAGGACTTTTCAACTTGGAGAAGAGACGACTGAGGGGGGATATGATAGAGGTGTTTAAAATCATGAGAGGTCTAGAATGGGTAGATGTGAATCGGTTATTTACTCTTTCGGATAGTAGAAAGACTATGGGGCACTCCATGAAGTTAGCATGGGGCACATTTAAAACTAATCAGAGAAAGTTCTTTTTTACTCAACGCACAATTAAACTCTGGAATTTGTTGCCAGAGGATGTGGTTAGTGCAGTTAGTATAGCTGTGTTTAAAAAAGGATTGGATAAGTTCTTGGAGGAGTAGTCCATTACTTGCTATTAAGTTCACTTAGAGAATAGCCACTGCCATTAGCAATGGTAACATGGAATAGACTTAGTTTTTGGGTACTTGACAGGTTCTTATGGCCTGGATTGGCCACTGTTGGAAACAGGATGTTGGGCTTGTTGGACCCTTGGTCTGACCCAGTATGGCATGTTCTTATGTCCTATCCTTGTATCTTTTGGATGGTTACTCAGTGATGTAACCTCACCACTGAATCTATCTTATCCAGAGGTAGCCAGATAAGTTATCTAGCTTACTTAACTCTGACCTGAAACACCTCCAGGATGCCTCTACATTATCTGGCTAAATTTTAGTATGCTGGTCAATAAAGCCCTCTTTGTGCCAAATATGAGAGAATGCTTTAAAAACCATTCATTGTTTTTTTTGAGTGGTTGTGATTTTTTTGTTTTAACATTCTTTAACTCTGGACCTTCATTTCTATTTATTTATTTTATTTAAGATTCTGCTTTTTGGCATTTCACATTGAGTTACACTTTTTTTCTTTTAGAACTGAAATAGAATTCACAAAGTAGAAATAAATAATATTTTCATTAATTTTTCTGTGCAAACTCTTCAGTTATTTGTGCCCGCTATATTAAAGTACTGCAGAACAATAATGAGGAAAGACCCATGTGTCACACTTTATGCCTTGGCCCTGTACAATTGGTTGTACATTGGACAAATCATGATTTTATATTGTTTTAATTAGAGATTGCTGGATTCTCAGAAGATTTTGCTGCATTTTAATATAATAATACATTAGCAGGCATACCTCAGGGAAGTATATACAATTATGTTTATTTCCAAACAACAATATATGCTACATTTGTAAATGTAGTTTCACTCATTTCCTTTTATGTGTCCCTGTTAAATTTTTTTTTTTATTATTTTTGTTCTAAACATTGGAAGTTGTGTAACTTTCCTACCTCTTGCGCCAGTCTACCCTGTTTGTTTAAGATGGGTGCTGTATATGTTTTCTTATTATTGTTATATTTTTTACTTTTAAAATTAGCTTATGGTTTTCTTTGTCTCTGGATATTATTGCTGATGCACTGGAAAAAGTTGTTTAAAGAGTTAAGATAACTGAGCATTTTTTTTTTGTTTCCACTAAATAACCGATACCTTTATTTTAATAACACAAGAATTATCTGAATATTGAGTTGTCCATGAGTTTTCAAGACAACTGAAGTCTTTTCCTCAAATGTAACCAATTTAGATTTGGATTGCTTTTCATATTATAATAAGGTACCTAGTTTATTATTAGGTTAATTGTTGAAATTATTAAAATAAAATGGTGGATCATAATCCATAAATTGCATTTTTCTGTAAAATATCCAGATCCAGTCTGTCTAGATTGTGCTAAAAAAAATATAATACCTAACCCATATCGCCAAAATTTGCTTTCCTAGAGTTAAGTAGTTATTTTTTTATTTAAAAAAAACAAAAAAACCCTTAAAAATGGTGTGGTTGTTAGGATTTTTAGGTATATGGGCCCTGGGCTGAGGTAAGAGATAGTACCGCCCACAGGGAGGAGCTCTGTGAGCCTCACCATCAGGAGGCGAGGTCTCAGCTGATGTCAGACACAGCTATAGAATAGAGTATTTTTTTTTCAATTCTTCATTTTTACATTTTCAAATTAAACAAACAACATTTGCTTATATAGAAATACTGTGGGACCTTAATTCTTATAATATTATTCCAACAATCATCATTATATAAATGTAAAAGAAAATATTATTTATTTATTTATTTTTAACTTTTATATACCGACATTCTTGCATTAAATGCAAATCATGCCGGTTTACAGTGAAACAGAAAAAGCAGGAAAAAATTCCTTAGTCGAATACAATGAAACAGCTTAGGTAACAAAGGAAACATTAATATACATTTTTACATATACACAAAGGTTTGCACGAAGGGGTGCACAAAGGGGAGAGCCCCTTTGTCGCGCCCCTTTGGCGTGCGATGCCCGGAGTGTGACACCTGGTGTTGAGGCTGTCTTAACTGTCCAATGTTAGTGATGTCATGGGGGGGCGGGTCTAATGATCGCAGCACTTACATCACTGCTTCTTTCCAGTTCCAGGTGAAGATCAAGCTGTTTCCTTCACTTCCCCTCCCATGACTGTGGGGTGAGAAGCGCTGCAGGGTGCCCCTTGATGTTATCTGGCTTCCCACACGCGACGCCTGGTATATATTAAACACACAACGAAAACATATCTTAGTTGGAATTAAAAAAAAGATCCCTAAGCTCAAAAAGAAACCCTTTACACACATTTTTTAAGCCCACACCTAGCAGAAAACAATGAGGAGATTTATATTCTCTGGGAGCTATAAAGGAAAATAATGTCCATTACACAATAGCACGTTACAGCACTTATACCATTTCTTACTGGGTTAGAATGTTTAACTTTCTAGCGTCTATAAACTCTTTTAATTGATCAGAGGTAAAAAAAATAAAAAAAAAGAGAGAAATCGATCAACTCCTTTCATTATATAACACTTACAAGGAAACAATATTTTAAAGGTACATCCCATACCAACTACCTCTTGTCTTAGGTTTAAAAAACCACGACGTCTGTCTTGTGTGGCTGGGGCAAGATCAGGAAATATTTTCACAAAAGCATCATGAAAGTTAATAGGATATTTCCTAAAATAAGATTTCATGACCATGTTGATATCCTTAGTAGTTATAAATAAAACCAGAAGTGTTCCTCTATTAATTACTTCTAAGGTAGAATTCTCTAAAAAGTTAGTCAAATTTCCTTGAAAACGAACATTACTAGTGTTTGCAACTGTTCTTGATGGTGGAAGGAAGAAACATGAATTGATTGAAATATTTCCTTCATTTAATTCCAGCTTTTCAAGAAAAAAATTGTTTTTAACGTAGTGTAGGGTATATCCCCGGCTATTCTAGGAAAATTTATCAGACGCAAATTCAAGTGTCTCTATTTATTTTCCAAGAATTCCATGCGTCTTGATAGGATCTCAGCTATCTTAAAATGCTGGAGATCTTTCCCCATCTCCTCCAATCCAGTAACTTTTTTTCTTTTAAAGAGTTAACTTGGTTTTGCAAATTAGTTGTTTTTTGTATACATTGTATACTGGAGTGATCCAATTTATCATTTAAAAGTTTATAGCCATAGCCATCCCAGCCATGAAGTCCCATAGCGAGTCAAGCGTTACTTGCTCGTGGTGCTTTGGAATTTTAATTATCTCACTGCGAGTACTTTCTGTGTATGTACCTCCTACCAGCTGTTCGATAGTGCCTGATGTCCCCGCAGACATTCGTCCTTCCACCAGACTCGATGTAAATGGTCCGGGCTCTGTACCTGCAGGAGTCCATGGGGAATCTTCTGAGTTGAAACCGGCTTGAATCACTAGCGGTTCAACACTGTGTCTCCACGTCTGCCCTCTGAGCTGGTGGTTGCCTCTGCTCTGGACTTAGAGACACCTCCCCTGCCGGCGGAGTCGGCTCTCCCACACCGACCCGCACATCAGATTCTTCAGTTCTCTGTGTCTGTGCTGTTGGATTCATGAAGTTGGTAATCTTTGGCTGAAAGCTTGTTGAGGGGGTCATTGCGGACGGGTAAGTCTTAACTTTCCCCTTCCTCTTAGCTGGCATTTCGTAGGAAAACACACATTTCTTCAGCGAGCTACCGACTCATGGATCACTCCGCGTGGCCATCTTGACTCCACCCCTCACCAGAATAGAGTCTTTATTAAAGAAATAGAGAGGCACTGCCCATGGAATGGGGAGTGCAGGAGAAAGTCACAGAGTCTGTGCTGTGGGGTATACCGAAGGGGAATCCCTCTGTAGTGAAGATACAATAATGGTCCACAGAGCGGGGTATACAGACAAGGCTCCTCAGTAGAGATTATACAGTAGTGGTCCACAGCGCGGGGTACACCGATGAGGGTTCCTCACTAGAGATGGTACGATAGTGGTCTGCACAGTGGAGGTACTCACAGTAGTGAAGGTGCCAAGAGAAGCCCCAGGAAATGGGGCAGGCAGCAGTCCAAGGCGATAGGCCCTCTGAGGAGCAGATAGCCAGAGACAAGGAAAGGGCCCCTGAGGATCAGGTACCCAGAGCATCTCACACCAAAGAAGCAGGAACTGGAACAGGAAGTCCATAGTGAGTGAAGCGGATTCAGCAATGAGGGAACTCGTTGCCAAGTCGTTGGTAGGCAGGGTCAACCGGCTTAAGTGTCCTGGTGGAATGACATCATCTGGAGGGAACGCCCTCGAGGTTTCTGCCATGATGCGCTTAAGACTGGCTCGTGCACACGTGTGCCTAAGGAATTCTGAGGGCAAGATTGCGGCCGTCAGAGTCTGTGCCATCCAGGGAGGCCTGGGAATGGTAGGCAGGCCAGCGATAGCTGGCGGAGGCCAAAGGTCTTCCCAACAGAGTCAATGCTGTGAAGAAAGCTGTGAGCAACTGCATTATCTTCTCTTGTCTTCCTTTGGTGTGTAATAAAGGCATCTCAGCTAATGCTGTAAGAATTCCTCTCTCTCTCTCTACCACCACACCAAACCTGTCCCATTGTTTGATGGATCAGTCCATGAGGAGAGCTGGGCTGGAGAAATTGTTTGCGAGTGAAGCTGCATATGTATATATATAGTAAGCTGGTGGAGACCTTGAGGTCCGGTATTTATCAGGTGAAATTTTGTTCACGTGCTTTGAGTTTGAAAAAGAAGAATTTAAAACATTTTGGTGGCTGGAGTTGGAGTGGAGCTTGTTGAAGTGGCTTGATGAGTGAACAATGGGAGACTGATCTAATGGGAATTTTCGGACATACATGGGATTTTTTGAATTTAGTGCTCATCTGTGAATAGGGATACCTTTCTTAGAGGATAATATGTTTGTCAAAGATTTCCCCTAGAGAAGCCCTGGTAGGGTGAAACAAGGCACCTTCTTGGGGTGAACATTGTTGGAGTAGGGTGAATAATGCCGGAATAAAGCAATGGAAACATCGAAGTAGATGCGATGCAGTTATTGTATTAAGGGTTTAAAAGTGAGCGAGCAATGAAACATAATCCTGTATTTTATGGGGTATAGGTTTTGAGTATGAATGAGGTGTGAATATAGATATGGGGTAAAGGGTTAGGATATGTCCGTATGATAATATATATGTGAATCATATGAATTGATTGTAGTGACGTGTCCACAATTATTTGATTATTGGTGTTTTTGTATTTTTGATAGTTGTATACTATAATGTATTATGCTAATAGGAATAAGTGCAATAGAAAATTTAAATAATAAAACAATAAAAAATGTATGCAAAATAGATTTTTGCTTGTATTGTCTAGAACTAGATGGTTTTTATGATTACTGATTCCCACTGTTGAGGTGGTATTGTGATTAATGGGGGATCTGGGATATCTCTCGTAGTATTTTGCCAGACACGGCCAAGGTAGACCACTATTGTGCAAAGGTAGAGGACCTACCATATGATAGTTTGTTGTCCATTTGACTGCTGACAAAAAATTGCACAGTGATACCACTGGGATATTTTGTCATGTAGGAGCTAAATATCATGGGAATGCCCCCTCTGAGATATTTGCCCCAACTGTGATTAAAATATCACAACTTGATAAGTCTTTCCTACAGTTTGATAATTGTCTCCCTTGCCTTCCCTCCCTCTCCTTTTGTGGGGAAAACATTGGCATGTGTAATTTTACTCAAACAAAATAGTTTATGGACTTAGGTCGGGGGAGTGAAAGTAAGTATGGAGATTTCATTTTCAGATCTATACAATAGGGTCTGATTTTAAAAGCCATACGCGCGTACATCCTCCCAGGACGCATCTAAGTGCAGGGCTTTATTAAAGGGGCGGTCAGGGGCCGGGTCAAAGGCTCCCTGCACAGTGGCCATTTGCCACTGTGCCGGGGATCGCACGTCAGTAGTTGGCCGGTGCACGCAACTTACTTCAGCCCCAGGGCTGAAGTAAGTTTTCAAACAAAAGTAAAAAAAAAAAAAAAAGGAAGGTAAGGGGAAAGGGCAGGGGAGTTAGGAGATGGGAAGGTGGGGTGGGGGTAGGGAATGGGGGAAGGCAGCGCGGCTTGGTGCGGGCTCAGCGCGTGCAAGAGGCACACTTGTGCACCCCTTGCGCGTGCCGACCCCGATTTAATTGGAAAAATCAGGTGTACGTGTGTGCGCGCCGGGTAGTGCGCCCACGTGTATGCCCGTGCGCAGGTTTTAAAATCTACCCCATAGTTTCATGCATCCATTTTGCATCAGCTCCTAGGGATGTGAATCATTTTTTGACAATTTAAAATATCTTCCGATATTTTTTAAATCGTTAAAGAGTGCGATACAATAGAAATTCCCCCGATTTGTCGTGAAAAATCGTTAATCGGGT
The DNA here is from genome assembly GCF_901001135.1 of Rhinatrema bivittatum. Taxonomy (NCBI): domain Eukaryota; kingdom Metazoa; phylum Chordata; class Amphibia; order Gymnophiona; family Rhinatrematidae; genus Rhinatrema; species Rhinatrema bivittatum. The sequence goes on along the minus strand of NC_042624.1, from coordinate 11,959,067 downwards.
TTGTGTCCACTAACGGGAGTTATTTGGGGGGAGGGCAGGAAAACCAGCACACCAAAACAATCCCTAAACCCACCCTGACCCTTTAAAACTAATCCCTTACCACCACCCCCAAAACGTTTTAAAATCACCTGGTGGTCCAGTGGAAGCCCCAGGACCAATCGCCCACTCTCGGGCCGTCGGCTGCCACTAATAAAAATGGTGTTGATGGCCCTTTGCCCTTACCATGTGACAGGGTATCTGTGCCATTGGCCGGCCCCTGTCACATGGTAGGAGCACTGGATGGCTGGCGCCATCTTTAAAGATGTCACAAGGTAAGGGCAAAGGGCCATCAACGCCATTTTTATTAGCGCAGCCGATGGCCCGAGAGCGGGAGATTGCTCCCCGCGCCCCGACTGGACCACCAGGTAATTTTAAAACGTTTTTGGGGGGGTCGGGAGGGGGAAGCTAAGGGGTCAGTTTTAAAGGGTCAGGATGGTTTTTTTGTTTATCGGAGACAGCCGATAAACAAAAAAGCAATCAGGCCGGATGATAAAAATTATAAGATTTGATCCGAACCGATTCCGATTCACATCTCTATCAGCTCCCATGCAGGTGTAAACTATCCAAGTAGTTTGATACGAACATTGCATATGCTGATCACAATTTTTAAGTGAAATTCTGTGAAGAGAAGGAAAATTGTCCTCTATATTTGACTAAAACAACTTGCTTTTATAACACTTATCTGACCAAGTTCATTTCTGCCAGTGCCTGTTTAACTTCATTGGCATTTTGGAGACAATTATACATGAGGCTGATATTCAGTACCACTTAGGTAAATTCTAACTTATCTGGTTAATTGACACATTTTAAATATTCAGCTGTGGTCAGCTTCTGCCACTTAGCCGGATAAATAATTATTCAACTATTTATCTGGCTAAGTGGTGGGATGGAAAGGGGAGGAGTTGAGGTAGCTGGATAAGTTATCTAACTCCAATATTCAGAGTCAGCCAGATAACATATCCAGCTCAGTTTGGTTTCCCTTTGGCCAGTCCTAAAGTTAGTCAGATAAACTTATCTAGCTAACTATAGGATAGCTGGATATATTCAACAGCTTGGCCATGTCACTGAATTTATAGGCTGTTTGCTGGTTAAGTGTATTCAGCTAATTTGTTAAGTTGTACAATGGCAGAATATGGACTTCACTATTATTGGTTCAAAGATGTAATAGTGCTTATTCCATGCTGAAGCTTTATTTTCTTGTGTTCATTTTACACATCTCCGTCTTTATTCAGTGGTGTGTTCAGACCTATAATGCAATTGTTAGCTTGTGCTTCCTGGTCACTTTTATTATAGCCCGTTCAATTTTCTGTTTATATCTTCAAAGCTTATATACTGTTTCTGCTTTCTTCCCTTTAGAAAGATATTAGGCATGGCTTATCTTGTCAGTCCTATAATTAATCTGATTATATCTAGGCAAAATCAACAGCTATTCTGCTGTCCCTTTCCCATTGCTTTAGTATGATTGGTGAAGATATAGAAAAAGAGAGGGAGCTTTCCCTGCATTCCTCTGCTCACATTGGGACTGATTTTAAAAAGCATTTATAGTATATGCCTAAAATTGGGTTTAACACATGTAAATACACATTACCCATTTAAGTGGATGTTTGAAAATTAATACAATAAATGCCATTGAATTGTCAATAGGATATCTAAGAGCAAGTGTACCTTATGTGTCTAAATGGCTTTTAAAAGGGATCATTTTTCAAATCGTGTTAGGCATTAGGGCTCGAGCTCCTGCCGTTACGCTATAATGCATGCAATAAATAACGCATCATGAGATGCATATGCAAATTTTAAAAAATTGCATACAATAGTGTAATGCACGCTATTGTGGAAAATAATGCTGGAAATAACTACACCTTTTTTCCTGGTGTTATGCTGTGCATTATGGCCGAAATGGGATTTTCAATAAATTTTGTTGAAATTGTCTAATTCGGCAAAAATGAATGCACATCTCTAATTAAAAGGGTAACACTGATGTTATCAGATATTCAGGTGTAGACTGGTGCTTACAGATATAGATAGTGATGGGACAGAAACAAGGGGGTTTACCAATGAGGCTAGGAGAGTGTGTTGTACCTACAGCTATATAGGGGGGGGGGGGGGATATCTAATTTTTGGAAGTCCCTTTTAAAGATTATGATTATAATAGCTGCATGGGTACTCAGATCTATACAGCTGAGGAGAGGGGGAGAAGAATGTGTGGAACAAGGAGATGCCCCTTGCACAGAGTTTACAGGACTAGGGCACAGTTTCTGGATCTCTCAGAGGAGGAAGTCATGTGCAGGTTCAGATTCAACAAGGAAACCATACTGTACCTATGCCAACTGTTAGAGCAGGACTTGCAACCTACCACCCAAAGGGGCCTTGCCGTGCCAGGACATGTCAAAGTCACTACTCCCCTGGCCTTTTTCATTACCAGCATCTTCTATACATCTCTAGGGGTCACATCTGGAATCACTTAGTCTGCCACATCTAGATGTATAGAGCAGGTCCTGGCTGCCTTGCTCAGGAAGATGCAACACTTTATGTCCTTCCCTTGAAGAAGACAGGAACGACACCAAATTATGAGTGATTTCTATCAAATAGCACATTTCCCCTCTGACTTGGGAGTTATCAAATTGCACTCATGTCCCCATAAGGGTGCCAAGGGGAGATGAGGCCACGTACCACAACCGCAAGGGATTCAACTCCCTAAACATGCAAGTTGTGTGCAACAAGGGCATCATCATAAATGTCATGCCCTGGTTTTCAGGATCCATGCACAATGCCTTCATTCTTTTGCATTCAATAATTCATGACTGCATCTAGCAAGAACACATCACTGGGGGATAGCTTCTAGGTAGGAAGGCACCAATCACTTCTACCACATACCTATTTCATAGCTTCCTATTGTCTCCCTTGTATTTAGTATGACTGAGTTTTGTGCATTGCAGACCTGCTCTAAACTTGTCCTGTGAACTGTCCTACTCTCAAACCCAGCTTTACTGTGGCTTATCCCCTGCAGGTGATGGAGTCTATCCCCTCAAAACCTGGCTCATGATCCCCATAGCTACCCCAGGGGCTGCAGCTGAGTGTTGCTAGAACAGGGCACACTGCAAGATCAGAGCTGTTATTGTAAGAACCTTTGGCTTACTTAAAAGCCATTTCCACTGTCTGGACAGATCAGGCAGATGACTTCTTTACAGGCCACATTAAGTCCGTGAACTCTTTCTAGCCTGCTGTATGCTACATAACCTGGCCATAAATAGATGCATGCCTCCTCCAGAGGAACAGCAAGAGAATCGGGATGAAGAGGAGGAAGAGGAGTTGACTCAGGCACAACTGCAGGAGATACATCTCATGAGTCAGGCAGGCTCTACAACAATGGAGCACTCTGATACAAAGACATTTCAGAAGGTGAATGAATTTATTTACAAAAAGTGCACCAAAATAAATGAGAACAAAAGAAACTATGGCTTCCTTGGCCTGCCTTATTTTCTGGCTACAGGAAGCTCACATGGCTTAGCCTGGCCTAGCCGGGAGCTCCTGCATGGTGGAGTTCTGTCACTGATCACGCTGCTTTCAGAGGGCAAAGGATCTTGTGGCAGTTCAAGTTCATGGCTGCAGAAAGGTTCAGCTGGAGGCAGCACTGGCTGCTGTGGTGGCAATATCAGCAACATGGGGTAACTTGCCTTTGCGGCAGTTACTACCCGTAACTGATAAGTCTACATACTTTTAATGCAACTTGATCAGTGCTCTCTTCAATAGCAGGGGAAAAGGGAAATGGGATTAAGACAGCAACCCATGAGGGCCCCAACTTTTATGGTCTGAAGAAACAAGCATTGAGGTAACTTGATAGTGTGGTGGTTACTACCCTTATCCAATAAACCTACATACTGTTAACGCAACTCTATAATTGCTCTCTGCTTCAACGGAAAGGGGTAATAGGGAATTGGATTCAGACAGTAACCAATGAGGGCACTGACTTTTACAGTTTGGGAAACTGATAATCATGGGGGTAACCTGCATGGTGTGGCAGATAATACCATAAACTTTCTGGGCAGACTGGGTGGATCATTTGGTCCTTCTCTGCCATCATTTAAATGTTTCTATCACATCATTATTCTAGTCAATTGCATGTTGCAGCACATAGAAGTGGTTGAGGGGCCCAGCATTGTATAACAGCAAGGAGGAAGTTATTGATTTCTGCTGGGAGCTGCCTAAAGCTCTCTGAATGATAGTATGTAAGAGACATATTCTTTTGTTTCTTCATTGAAGGTATTTTCTATGCCGGGTGTAACAGTACCCCCCTTCTTAGGGCCCCTACCCGGGAATGTTGGCTTTCTTGGGTGAGAAGCATGGAACTGTTTGATCAGCTCTTTGTCAAGAATGTTGACTGCAGGCTCCCAACTGTTTTCTTCAGGGACAAATTCTTCCCATGAGATCAGATATTCCTCACTTCCTTATGTCCAAGATGTCCTCAACCTGATAGGTTATATCCTTTTCAGCAGCCAGAGGTTGGGGCTCAGGTGGTTTCTTAGATAATTCTGACAGGATGAGTGGCTTTAATAGTGAGATGTGGAAGGCGTTCTGAATCTTGAGCGATGTGGGTAGACGAAGGCTGTAAGTGACCGGGCCCAGCCAGCGAAGTACGGGAAAAGGCCCAATATATCTGGGAGCGAAGCAAGCTGAAGGCAGTTTCAAGTGAATAAAGCGGGTGCTGATCCACACTTTGTCTCCGGGGTTCAACTGAGGATCTGCCTGATGATGGGCATTGTAGAATCTCTTTGCTTTCTGAGTGGTTTGCTGTAGAAGGAGTTTGGTGTGTTCCCAAAATTGGTGTAACTCTTGTGCAGAAGCCTGTGCCACCAGAGATGACACAGACAGGAGTACTTGAAGAGGAGGCAGAGGCTGGCGTCCATATACTATTTGGAAGGGCGATGATCCACTAAATGCAGACTGGTGGGAGTTTAAGACAAAGTCAGCCCAGGGTAATAAGTCCGACCAGTCATTTTGCCGATTGTTCACATATGCCCAAAGAAACTGCTTTAGGGTATGGTTCATCCTCTGTCTGTCCATTGGCCTGCAGGTGGTAGGCTGATGTGAGGGACAAGGCTTTGTCGAATTTTTTGCATACTGACCTCCAGAAACTTGCCGTAAATTGAACCCCTCAATCAGAGAGTATATGTCTTGGGAGTCCATGGAGGTGAAAGATGTGGCGAATGAACAATTTTGCTAACTCTGGAGCCAAAGGTAGACTAGGTAACGCCACGAAGTGAGCCATCTTCGAAAAGTGGTCCACGGTGACCCAAATGGTGGTGTTGCCACTGGATGGGGGTAAATCCACAATGAAATCTGTGGCTATGTGTCCACGGCTCACTAGCTGCAGGAAGAGGTTTAAGCAGCCCCCAAGGGCAGCCTGCCAGTGGCTTCTGACGGGTGCAAGTGGAGCATGATTCTACATATGCTTGAATGTCTTTTTTCATGGTTGGCCACCAGTAGAATCTCTGAAGAGTGAAAAGAGTTCTGTCTTGTCCGGGGTGGCCTGCAAGCAAGGAATCATGCACCCAGCAGAGCATTTTTCTTCGAAGTGGTCGGGGAACCATAGTCTTCCCAGATGGCACTGTGAGTATGGTGGAGAGAAGAACTTTCATTGGATTGATGTGCCATGGAATGTCTGGAACATCTTCAGTGGTGAACGAATGGGAGAGTGCATCGGCTCGGGTGTTATTGGCTGGCCGGTAATGTAGGAGGAAATTGAACAGGGTAAAAAAGAGACCAGCGGTCCTGCCTGTGATTAAGGCATTGAGCATGGTGTACATACTCAAGGTTTTTGTGGTCCATGTATACCGTGATTTGGTGCTACGCTCCCTCGAGCCAGGGACGCCACTCCTCGAAGGCTAGTTTAATAGCCAGTAATTCCTTGTCCCCGATTTCATACTTACGCTCCACTGGAGAGAAGCATCAGGAGAAGAATGAGCATGGGTGCAAGGTGTGATTGGCTGAGGACTTCACCAATGATGTCTGAAGCATCCACTTTGAGGATGAAGGTTCGTAGGGGATCAGGGTGATGCAAGCATGGTTCTCGTAGGAATACCTCCTTGAGTTCTTGGAAAGCGGTCATGGCTTCAGGTGACTACTGGCAGGGATTGGCTCCCTTTTGAGTCATAGCAGTGAGTAGGGCAGTGAGAAGAGATGGCTGAGGGAGGATATGATTAGGGATGTCAATCGGGCTTCGGACGATATTTTCAAAATCGTCAGAAATCGGGGGTTCCCCCAAAATGATAGGAAAACCCCACAATATTGATCGTGGGGGTTATCTTATCATTTTGGGGGAGGGCAGGAAAAACGGCACACAAAAATAACCCCTAAACCCACCCCGATTTCCCCCCCCCCCCAAAAAAAAACATTTTACAGGTACCTGGTGGTCCAATGGGGGTCCCGGGAGTAATCTCCCGCTCCCGGGCCATCCTCCCATTCCCAGACTGTCGGCTGCCACTAATCAAAATGGCGCCGATGGCCCTTTGCCTTTACCATGTGACAGGGTATTCGCCAGCCCCTGTCACATGGTAGGAGCACTGGATGGCCAGCGCCACTTTTAAAGATGGCGCCAGCCATAATGGATGGCGGGCACCGGCCATAATGGATGGCGGGCACCGGCCATAATGGATGGCCGGCACCATCTTTAAAAATGGCGTGGGCCATCCAGTGCTCCTACTATGTGACAGAGGCTGGCCAATGGCATGGATACCCTGTCACATGGTAAGGGCAAAGGGCAATCGGCGCCATTTTGATTAGTGGCAGCCGACGGCCCTGGAGCAGGAGATCGCTTCTGGGACCACCACTGGACCCCCACTGGACCACCAGGTACCTGTAAAATGTTTTTTGGGGGGTCAGGAGGGTGGGGGGAAGCTAAGGGGTTAGTTTTAAAGGGTCGGGGTGGGTTTTTTGTTTATCGTCTTGGGCGCAGCTGATAAACAAAACCGTGAGCGTGCCCGATGCAAAAAAACCCACATGTGAATCGGAACCGGAATCCAAACTGTTTCGTTCCGATTCACATCTCTAGATATGATAGAGGTGTTTAAAATCATGACAGGTCTTGAACAGGTTCTTGTGAGTCTGTTATTTTGCTCTTTTGGATAATAGACTAGGGGGCACTCCCTGAAGTTAGCATGTGGCACTTTTAAAACTAATCTGAGAGAGTTTTTTTTTCACTTTATGCACAATTAAACTCTGGAATTTGTTGCCAGAGGATGTGGTTAGTGCAGTTAGTATAGCTGTGTTTAAAAAAGGATTGGACAAGTTCTTGGGAGGATAAGTCCATTACCTGCTATTAATTAAATTGACTTAGGAAAAAGTCACTGCTATTACTAGCAACAGTAACATGGAATAAACTTAGTTTTTGGGTACTTTCCAGGTTCTTATGGCCTGGATTGGTCACTGTTGGAAACAGGATGCTGGACTTGATGGACCCTTGATCTGACCCAATATGGCATGTTCTTATGTTCTTGTCTCTGTTGTGGGGGAAGCCGATCTATTGCTAGATCTGCTACACAGTTAAAATCACCCACTAGAAATAACCAACCTTGTTGATTAGAAAGAAGAGATTGCATTAGTTTGTCGAAAAAGACATTTGGCAGGTATAAGGGCAATATAAATTGCATATGGTCACAACGCGAACTTTGATAGAACCAATCAGAATAATAAATCGCCCCATTGGATATTTTATCTCCTGAATTAATTAAATAGAAACATAGAAATGACGGCAGAAGAAGACCAAACGGCCCATCCAGTCTGCCCAGCAAGTTTCACATTTTTTTCTCATACTTATCTGTTTCTCTTAGCTCTTTGGTTCTATTTCCCTTCCACCCCCACCATTAATGTAGAGAGCAGTGATGGAGCTGCAACCAAGTGAAATATCAAGCTTGATTAGTTATGGGTAGTAGGGGAAGTAACCGCCGCAATAAGCAAGCTACACCCATGCTTATTTGTTTCACCCCAGACTGTGTTATTCAGCCCTTATTGGTTGTTTTTTCTTCCTCCCCTGCCGTTGAAGCAGGGAGCTATGCTGGATATGCTTGTAGTATCAGTTTTTCTTCTCCCCTGCCGTTGAAGCAGGATATGCATTGAAAGTGAAGTATCAGGCTTATTTGGTTTGGGGTAGTAACCGCCGTAACAAGCCAGCTACTCCCCGCTGTGTGAGTGTGAATCCTTTTTTCTTCTCCCCTGCCGTTGAAGCAGAGAGCTATGCTGGATATGCGTGAAGTATCAGTTTTTCTTCTCCCCTGCCATTGAAGCAAAGAGCTATGCTGGATATGTGTGAAGTATCAGTTTTTCTTCTCCCCTGCCGTTGAAGCAGAGAGCTATGCTGGATATGTGTGAAGTATCAGTTTTTCTTCTCCCCTGCCGTTGAAGCAGAGAGCTATGCTGGATATGCATTGAAAGTGAAGTATCAGGCTTATTTGGTTTGGGGTAGTAACCGCCATAACAAGCCAGCTACTCCCCACTTTGTGAGTGTGAATCCTTTTTTCCACATTTCCTCTTGCTGTTGTAGCTTAGAGCGATGTTGGAGTCACAGTAACCATGTGTATGTTTATTGAATAAGGGTATTGTCTCCAGGCAGTAGCCGTCATTCTGGCTAGCCACCCACTCTTTATTGACGGCCTCTTGATTTTATGGATCCACAGTGTTTATCCCACGCCCCTTTGAAGTCCTTCACAGTTCTGGTCTTCACCCACTTCCTTCGGAAGGGCATTCCAGGCATCCACCACCCTCTCCGTGAAGAAATACTTCCTGACATTGGTTCTGAATCTTCCTCCCTGGAGCTTCAATCGTGACCCCTGGTTCTGCTGATTTTTTTCCTATGGAAAAGGTTTGTCGTTGTCTTTGGATCATTAAAACCTTTCAAGTATCTGAAAGTCTGTATCATATCACCTCTGCTCCTCCTTTCCTCCAGGGTGTACATATTTAAATTCTTCAATATCTCCTCATAAGTCATTTGATGAAGACCTTCCACCTTTTTGGTCACCCTTCTCTGGACCGCCTCCATCTTGTCTCTGTCTCTTCGGAGATACGGTCTCCAGAACTGAACACAATACTCCAGGTGAGGTCTCACCAAGGACCTGTACAAGGGGATAATCACTTCCCTTTTCTTACTTGATATTCCTCTCTCTATGCAGCCCAGCATTCTTCTGGCTTTAGCTATCGCCTTGTCACATTGTTTCGCCGACTTCAGATCATTAGACACCATCACCCCAAGGTCTCTCTCCCTGCTCCGTGCACATCAGCCTTTCTCCCCCCATCGAATACAGTTCATTCGGATTTCCACTCCCCATATGCATGACTTTGCACTTCTTGGCATTGAATGTCAGCTGCCATGTCTTCGACCACTCTTCCATCTTCCTTAAATCCCGTCTCATTCTCTCCACTCCTTCCGGCGTGTCCACTCTGTTGCAGATCTTAGTGTCATCCGCAAAAAGACATACCTTACCTTCTATCCCTTCCGCAATGTCGCTCACAAAGATATTGAAAAGGACCGGTCCCAACACCGATCCCTGCGGTACACCGCTTAAAACCGCTCTCTCTTCAGAGAGAGTTCCATTTACCATCACACATTGTCTTCTGTCCGTCAACCAGTTTGCAATCCAGGCCACCACCTCGGCACTCACTCCTAAGCTTCTCATTTTATTCACCAGTCTCCTGTGCGGGACAGTGTCAAAAGCTTTGCTGAAATCCAAGTAGATGACATCGAGTGCTCTTCCTCGATCCAATTCCTTGGTTACCCAGTCAAAAAAGTCAATCAGATTTGTCTGACAGGATCTTCTAATGGTGAATCCATGCTGCCTCTGGTCCAGCAATTCTCCCGACTGTAGATAGTTCACTATTCTCTCTTTCAACAGTGACTCCATTACTTTTCCCACCACCGAAGTGAGGCTAACCGGTCTGTAGTTACCAGCCTCTTCTCTGTTCCCACTCTTGTGAAGCGGGACCACTACCGCTCTCCTCCAATCATTCGGCACCACTCCCGTTTCTAGGGATCTATTGAATAGGTCACACAGCGGACCTGCCAGCACATCTCTGAGCTCCCTCAGTATTCTAGGATGAACTTCATCAGGCCCCATGGCTTTGTCCACTTTCAGTTTCACCAGCTCTTCCCATACATTTTCTACTGTAAATGGAGTTACATCTACTCCATTCCCCTCCAGTTTCTTGTTAACTAGTGTCGGTCCTTCTCCAGGGTCCTCTTTAGTGAACACAGAACTGAAGTATTCATTTAATATTTCTGCCATTTCTTCGTCTCTCTCCACACATTGATCCTTTCCACCTTTCAATTTCACTATACCACTTTTCTCTTTTCTCTTTTCACTGATGTATCTGAAAAATGTTTTGTTACCACTCTTTACCTCTTTGGCAATGTTATAGACTTGTGGATGAGAATGGCTACACCCACCTTTTTCCCTTGCACGTTGGAGTAACAGGCTCCAACCCAGTTCCTTTTTAATTTTTTGTGCTCGACCTCAGATAGCTTGCCTCCAGGAAAACACATCTATTTGGGCTTTTTGTCGTTTCAACAGCTGTAAAAGTTTTGCCCTTTTTGATCGTGGAACCTAGTCCATTTACATTTAGGGAAGCTATTCTTATGGAATCAGCCATTGTCAATCACCACATTCCATCCACCAGCTGATACATAAATCATCAACATTTCTTGAGTCTCCCAGCCAGGACTCAGGAATGTGCGTCCAACAGTGTTAGTTTTCTCACATTACAATCTTCTTAATTCTAACGAGCAATCAGCATTATAGTGCAATAATACATAGTATAATAAGCGACATTGTATATGAGGGATGTTTTGAACCCTTTCCCTTCCCCATTCCCCTCCCCCCCCCCCATCTCACCTAACTACCCCCTCTCTCTGTTTCCTCGTGAACAGAAAAGCTCACAAAAATCCGAGGTACGTTAAAGATGCGTGAGCACCTGCATCCCTACATTAAAATGTGGTGTTCCTTATTATTAATCTAGTGAATAACAAACAACACAGGCTAGCACAGAAAAATCTCACCTTGTCCCATTTTCTTTTCCTTCCTTTTCCCCAAATACAGAGATCAAAATGTAGCTGTGCCGCGTCCCACAGACACAACTCCCCCACAGTAGAGGTCATTTTGCTCTGCAGACCCCTAGCAAAGGAAACTGTCCAACCGGCGGCTTTTGCCTAAACGTGTCCTGCTCTTCATCTGAGTATCCATTTTGTAGGGATGTGCAGAGCAACATTTTATGTTCATATTTCTTATGTCCGAAAGTGGGTCCCACTTGCGGCCAATATGGACATAAAAAAAATCTAATGAGTTGGGTATATGTACATATGTCGCCCATTAAAGTCAATGGGGGAAGGATTTCCAGCCTATTTTTGGCTGCAGAATTGTGGTTTTCTTATCAATTGGCCCAGGAGAGAGTTCCCTTTCCTTTGTGCAGGGAAGTACTCCCTGGAAAGGGTCCACCCCTAGAGTTGTGTGTACCCGGTGTTTACATTGGCGTCCAGTGAATTCCGTTGGCGTCTAGTGAATTCAGACGGTACTTACGCACTTCAGCAGATGACAAAGGAATTGGAGGATCTCTCAGAAATAAGAATACGTGTGGGAATACAAGGTCTGGATGAACAGGCAGGCACAGCAATGGAGTTAAAACAGCAGTAGGAACACAAGGCCTGGATGAACAGGCACTTCCTTCGAGGACAGAGGTCAATCCCAGCTAGGGACACAAGGCCTGCATGAACAGGCACAGGAACTAGGTTAAAACACTGGTAGCTCGCCAGCATCTTTCTGATGCATGCTAGAATATTGGCAGCGGTATGGGCATGGTCCGTCAGGTGGGTGTGCAGTAAAGCCCACCTCCACCCTCATGCTTGTTCAGGGAAGGACTCCCTGGAACGGGTCCACCCCTAGAGTTGTGTGTACCCGGTGTTTACATTGGCGTCCAGTGAATATCGTTGGCGTCTAGTGAATTCCGTTGGCGTCTAGTGAATTCAGACTGTACTTACGCACTTCAGCTGATGACAAACGAATTGGAGCCTAGGATCTCTCACAAATAAGAATACGTGTGGGAAACACAAGGCCTGGATGAACAGGTACATCATTCGAGGACAGAGGTCAATTCCAGCTAGGGACACAAGGCCTGCATGAACAGGCACAGCAACCAGGTTAAAACACTTGTGGGAACACAAGGCCTGGATGAACAGGCACAGCCACTGAGTTAAAACACCTGTGGGAACACAAGGCCTGGATGAACAGGCACCGCCACTGAGTTAAAACACCTGTGGGAACACAAGGCCCGGAAGAATGGGTACAGCAACTGAGTTAAAACACCTGTGGGAACACAAGGCCGGGATGAAGAGGCGCAGCAGTCGAGCACAGAGGTCGATCCCAGCTAGGGACACAAGGCCTGGATGAAGAGGCACATCATTCGAGGACAGAGTTCAATCACAGCTAGGGACACAAGCCGCGGAGGAAAAGACACTAACCAGGATCCTCCAAGCCCTCATTTTCTCCAAATTAGACTACTGCAACTCTACATTTCTTGGACTCCCTTCCTCATACACAAAACCACTCCAAATGGTTCAAAACGCAGCAGCCCGTCTACTAACAAACACTAGGAAAAGAGACCACATTTCCCCAGTCCTAAAAGACCTCCACTGGTTACCAATTCAGTTCAGAGTCATTTACAAATCCATCACCTTGATATACAAAATCTTTCACCAACACACCATAATCGACCTACAAATTCCTCTCCGTTTATACAAATGCACAAGACCGACCAGGGAAGCCTACAGAGGATGCCTCCTTGTTCCACCCTCCAAAACCACTTATCACAGCACCTTTAGAGATTGAGCCCTTTCCACAGCAGGTCCACCGTTATGGAACTCCATCCCCCCAGATCTCAGAAATGAACCTTGCCTCCTAACCTTTCGGAAAAGACTCAAGACATGGCTTTTCAGGCAAGCCTTCCCGAACTGCACCTAACACACACCATCAATAAATTCTCAGCTCAGAAGCTGTATATATTGGACGCCATATTTGTAATGTACTCTTGTATATTTTTATATTCTACACATGTATATAATTAACCTCCTCTATCCCTCTTTATTTCTTACACTCCCAGTTCATAGCCCCAGTTAATTGTAACTGCATCTCTTCACCACGTGTATTTATGTTATAGGTTGTTTTCTTTGCACCCCTGTTTTCTGTAAAGCGACATCATGTGAACGATTTCATGAATGCCGGTATAAAAAACCTTAAATAAATAAAATAAATAAGTAAGTACCGCAAGGGAAAGTTGAAAACAACTTTGAAGAGGGAGTTCAAGAGGGCGTGAAATTGTAAAGAGGGTAAATGGGTGGGGTCCGTGCAGTCCGCCCGCAGGATTCAACCCGGCGGGTTCGGTCGGACCGGGGTTTCGGCGGATCCCCCACCCCCACCCCTTTCGCGGGGGGTGGGGGAGGGGCGGGGAACGCCTCCCGGACGGCCCCGGCCCCCGCAGGGCGCATTTCCTCTGCGGCGGTGCGCCGCGACCGGCTACGGTTCGGCTGGGAAGGCCCAGGGGGGGCAGGTGGCCCGCTGCTCCAGCGGCGCGTGTTATAGCCCCCCCTCCCGGCGTTTCCTCCTTCCCCTTTGGCAACTGTTAACTTGTCTTAACCTCATTCACTACATCTATGCAGACGATGTTCAGATTCTTATTCCCATAACAGAATCTATTAACAAACTTGGCTATTCTTACAAGCCTTCCCTGATCCTTCAAACTTTCACTAGATAAGTAAAGCTACTCAGCTTTCAATATGGAACTTCGCCCCTCCAATATTCTCCTCATTTAGCTACCCTACTTATGCACTTCAGAAAATGACAAAGGAATTGGAAGATCTCTCAGAAATAATAATACGTGTGGGAACACAAGGTCTGGATGAACAGGCAGGCACAGCAATGGACTTAAAACACCAGTAGGAACACTAGGCCTGGATGAAGAGGCACATCATTCTAGGACAGAGGTCAATCCCACCTATGGACACAAGCCGCGGAGGAAAAGAAACTAACCAGGATTCCCTCCGTAACGGCGAGTGAAGAGGGAAGAGCCCAGCGCCGAATCCCCGCTCGTCTGGCGGGCGCGGGAAATGTGGCGTACGGAAGATCGCCTCTCTGGCGCCGCTCGGGGCCCCAAGTCCTTCTCATCAAGCCTCAGCCCGCGGACGGTGTTAGGCCGGTAGCGGCCCCCGGCGCTCCGGGACCGGGTTTTCTCGTAGTCTGTTTGTTTGGGAATGCAGGCCAAAGTGGGTGGTAAACTCCATCTAAGGTTAAATACCATTTCCGGCGCGTGTTATTGCCCCCCCCCCCGGCAGCAGCTTCGCCGTTTCCCCCCGCCGTTTCCTCCTTCCCTTTGCCAACTGTTAAGTAGTCAACCTCATTCACTACATCTATGCAGACGATGTTCAGATTCTTATTCCCATAACAGAATCTATTAACAAAGCCATCGCACTTTGGAACAACAGCTTACAAGCCATCACTAATCTCCTCAAACAGTCAAAGCATGAGATCTTATTAAGAAACTGACATTATCCTCAACAAATTCTTACTACTAGCAAAAACCTATACCAAGTAAGTACACAGGGGTCTGTATTTTCATACCCCATTGCTTGCTGTTTGAATACCACTCTTGCCGTACCGACCCGCAGGGTCCACCTAGGGACACAAGCTGTGGAGGAAAATAAACTAACCAGGATTCCCTCAGTAACGGCGAGTGAAGAGGGAAGAGCCCAGCGCCGAATCCCCGCCTGTCCGGCGGGCGCGGGAAATGTGGCATACGGAAGACCGGCTCCCCAGCGCCGCTCGGGGGCCCAAGTCCTTCTGATGGAGGATCAGCCGGCGGACGGTGTTAGGCCGGTAGTGGCCCCCCAATAAAACCACCAAAGACTGCTTCTATAAACTGCAAGTTTAAAAAAGGATAAGACCACTCTTCCACGCCAAACACTTCAGAACCATCCTCCAAGCCCTCATTTTCTACTACTGCAACTCTACATTACTTGGACTCCCTTCCTCATACACGAAACCACTCCAAATGGTTGAAAACGCAGCAGCCCGTCTACTAACAAACACTAGGAAAGGAGGCCACATTTCCCCAGTCCTAAAAGACCTCCACTGGTTACCAATTCAGTTCAGAGTCATTTACAAATCCATCACCTTGATATAAAAAATCATTCACCAACACACCATTATCGACCTACAAATTCCTCTCCGTTTATTCAAATGCACAAGACCGACCAGGGAAGCCTACAGCGGATGCAATGCCGGTATAAATAAATAAATAAATAAATAAAATCAATAAGTACGTAAGGGAAAGTTGAAAACAACTTTCAAGAGCGGAGTTCAAAAAGGGCGGGAAACCGTTAAGAGTTAAACGGGTGGGGTGCGTGCAGTCCACCTGGAGGATTGAACCCGGCGGCGGGTTCGGTGGGACCAGGGGTGGTTTCGGCGCATCCCCACCCCTTTCGCGGGGGGGGGAGGGGAAACGCCTCCCGGACGGCCCCGGCCCCGTCCAGGAATAAAAAAATTAAGTAAATATATAAAATCAATAAGTACGTAAGGGAAAGTTGAAAACAACTTTCAAGAGCGAGTTCAAAAGGGCGGGAAAACCGTTAAGAGTTAAACGGGTGAGGTGCGTGCAGTCCGCGGCCCCGGCCCCGTCCAGGAATAAAAAAATAAAGTAAATATATAAAATCAATAAGTACGTAAGGGAAAGTTGAAAACAACTTTCAAGAGCGAGTTCAAAAGGGCGGGAAACCGTTAAGAGTTAAACGGGTGAGGTGCGTGCAGTCCACCTGGAGGATTGAACCCGGCGGGTTCGGTGGGACCGGGGGTGGTTTCGGCGCATCCCCCACCCCTTTCGCGGGGGGGCGGGGAACGCCTCCCGGACGGCCCCGGCCCCCGTCCAGGAATAAAAAAAATAAAGTAAAGCAGTAAAATCAATAAGTACGTAAGGGAAAGTTGAAAACAACTTTCAAGAGCGAGTTCAAAAGGGCGGGAAACCGTTAGAGGTAAACGGGTGGGGTGCGTGCAGTCCGCCTGGAGGATTCAACCCGGCGGCGGGTTCGGTGGGACCGGGGGTGGTTTCGGCGCATCCCCCACCCCTTTCGCGGGGGGCGGGGAACGCCTCCCGGACGGCCCCGGCCCCGTCCAGGAATAAAAAAAATAAAGTAAAGCAGTAAAATCAATAAGTACGTAAGGGAAGTTGAAAACAACTTTCAAGAGCGAGTTCAAAAGGGCGGGAAACCGTTAAGAGTTAAACGGGTGAGGTGCGTGCAGTCCGCGGCCCCGGCCCCGTCCAGGAATAAAAAAATAAAGTAAATATATAAAATCAATAAGTACGTAAGGGAAAGTTGAAAACAACTTTCAAGAGCGAGTTCAAAAGGGCGGGAAACCGTTAAGAGTTAAACGGGTGGGGTGCGTGCAGTCCGCCTGGAGGATTGAACCCGGCGGCGGGTTCGGTGGGACCGGGGGTGGTTTCGGCGCATCCCCCACCCCTTTCGCGGGGGGGCGGGGAACGCCTCCCGGACGGCCCCGGCCCCGTCCAGGAATAAAAAAAATTAAGTAAATATATAAAATCAATAAGTACGTAAGGGAAAGTTGAAAACAACTTTCAAGAGCGAGTTCAAAAGGGCGGGAAACTGTTAAGAGGTAAACGGGTGGGGTGCGTGCAGTCCGCCTGGAGGATTCAACCCGGCGGCGGGTTCGGTGGGACCGGGGGGGCTTTCGGCGCATCCCCCACCCCTTTCGCGGGGGGGGCGGGGAACGCCTCCCGGACGGCCGCAGGGCGCATTTCCTCCGCGGCGGAGCGCCGCAACCGGCTCCGTGTCGGCTGGGAAGGCCCAGGGGTGGCAGGTGGCCCGCCGCTCCGGCGGCGCGTGTTATAGCCCCCCCTGGCAGCAGCTTTGCCGTTACCCCCGCCGTTTCCTCCTTCCCCTTTGCCAACTGTCAAGTAGTCTTAACCTCATTCACTACATCTATGCAGACGATGTTCAGATTCTTATTCCCATAACAGAATCTATTAAGAAAGCCATCGCACTTTGGAACAACAGCTTACAAGCCGAAGCCACCACTAATCTCCTCAACAGTCTAAACCTGGTCCTCAATGCCTCTAAAACTAACTCCTCTTCATTTCCTACAAGCAAGAAAACCTCCCATCTCAGATCCATCACAAACACCTTCTCACCCACAACCATGTGAGAGACCTGGGAGTAATTATAGACAACCGTCTTGACCTAAAGAATATGATCCAAACCACAACTGTAAGATATAATATTATATCTTAATGGGCCTCGACAAAGGAAACTCTTTCCTATTGATCTTGTTAGACCTTTCCGCAGCGTTCGACACGGTCAACCATGCCATCCTCCTAAACCAGCTTTCATCCATAGGAATCAGCGGCACCGTCCTATCCTGGTTCAAAACGTTTCTCGATAACAAAGGTTACAAAGTTAAACTCCAAAACAAGGAATCCTCAAGATTTGACTCTGTCATAGGAGTCCCTCAAGGTTCTTGATTATCTCCGACCCTATTTAATATCTATCTTCTTCCTCTCTGCCAACTTCTTACCGACCTCAATCTAAAGTACTTCCTTTACGCAGATGATATTGAAATCATCATCCATATCAAAGACACATACTCTAAAACTCTTGACTACTGGGAAACATGCCACCAGAAAATCAAACAAGTAGTAAACAACCTACACCTCATCTTAAACTCATCCAAGACAGAAATCCTACTCATCTCTCCTGAAAACAATATCTCCAACACTACTCTTCCCACCAACCTACCTACCACACAAGTTACAGACTTAGGAGTGATAATAGACAACCGGCTAAACTTCAAGGCACATATCAACAAAACAACCAAAGACTGCTTCTATAAACTCCAGGTTCGGAAGAGGATAAGACCTCTTTTCCATGCTCAAGACTTCAGAACGATCATCCAAGCAGTCATTTTTGCGAAATTAGACTACTGCAGTTCCCTATTGCTAGGTCTGCCCTCATCCTATTCCAAACCACTACAGATGGTTCAAAATTCAGCAGCCCGATTACTAACAGGCGCAAGAAAGAGAGACCACATATCTCCCATTCTGAAAGAGTTACATTGGCTACCCGTCCACTTCCGTATCATCTATAAAGCCATATGTGTCATCTTCAAAACTATTCATCAACGCATCTTATGCACTTTAGCTGATGACAAAGGAATCGGAAAATCTCTCAGAAATAAGAATACGCGTGGGAACACAAGGTCTGGATGAACAGGCACATCATTTGAGGACAGATGTCAATCCCAGCTAGGGACACAAGCAGCGTAGGAAAAGAAACTAACCAGGATTCCCTCAGTAACGGCGAGTGAAGAGGGAAGAGCCCAGCGCCGAATCTCCGCCACTCCGGGTTCGGGGATCTGAACCAGACTCCCTTTCGATCGGCCGAGGACGACGGAGGCCATCGCCCGTCCCTTCCGAACGGCGCTCGCCTATCTGTTAGGACCGGCTGACCCATGTTGAACTGCTGTTCACATGGAACCCTTCTCCACTTTGGCCTTGAAGAAGAATGCTCAGTCTGTTTAAAAGAACAAAATTAACGGACCCACTCAAGGAATATGCTCAGTCTGTTTAAAATAAGAAAATTAACGGACCCACTCTGAAGGTCAATGCTCAGTCTGTTTAAAAGAACAAAATTAACGGACCCACTCAAGGACTATGCTCAGTCTGTTTAAAATAAGAAAATTAACGGACCCACTCTGAAGGTCAATGCTCAGTCTGTTTAAAAGAACACAATTAACGGACCCACTCTGAAGGTCAATGCTCAGTCTGTTTAAAATAGCAATATCAACAGACCCACTCTGAAGGACAATGCTCAGTCTGTTTAAAATAACAAAATGGAACTGCCCAGCTAGGGACACAAGGCCTGGAGGAACAGGCACATCATTGGTGGACAGAGGTCAATCCCGGCTAGGGACACAAGGCCTGGAGGGACAGGCAGGCACAGCAATGGAGTTAAAACACCAGTAGAAACACAATGGCTGGAGGTACAGGCAGGAACAGCAACGGAGTTAAAACACTTGTGGGAACACAAGGCCTGGAGGAACAGGCACATCATTGGAGGACAGAGGTCAATCCCAGCTAGGGACACAAGTCGCATAGGAAAAGAAACTGACCAGGATTCCCTCAGTAACGGCGAGTGAAGAGGGAAGAGCCCAGCGCCGATTCTCCACCACTCCGGGTTCGTGGATCTGAACCCGACTCCCTTTCGATCGGCCGAGGACGACGGAGGCCATCGCCCGTCCCTTCCGAACGGCGCTCGCCTATCTGTTAGGACCGGCTGACCCATGTTGAACTGCTGTTCACATGGAACCCTTCTCCACTTCGGCCTTGAAGAAGAAAGCTCAGTCTGTTTAAAATAAGAAAATTAACGGACCCACTCTGAAGGTCAATGCTCAGTCTGTTTAAAATAGCAATATCAACAGACCCACTCTGAAGGACAATGCTCAGTCTGTTTAAAATAACAAAATGGAACTGCCCAGCTAGGGACACAAGGCCTGGAGGTACAGGCAGGAACAGCAACGGAGTTAAAACACTTGTGGGAACACTAGGGCTGCACAGTAGATGCCGGTCAGACACAGCGATTCATGTCAAGAACATGTGCTGCAGTGCTTACTGCTTACATTATCTTGAGCATAGGAGGCAATTGGAACTGCTGCAAGGCTCCTTTCAATAGCTTTTATTCATCTTGCCATTCACAAGGAAAATCGGGAAAGCCAAGCACTGGCAGGTTTACTTTCAAAAACACTAGCATTTCCATCAAGACCGGTGAAAGCCTTGAGCGGTGAGGGCTCATGATATCCCCTGTCATTGAAAAAACACGTTCACTGGGCACACTTGTTGGTGGACATGACAGATATCCTTCAGCCACTTTGGCTAGGTGTGGCCAGACAGTGGACTTGTGTGCCCAATATGCCAGCGGATCTGTCTGCGTATTCTCTATCGGCTCTGAGAGATACCGTTTCACTGACAGCTCTGCTGCTGTCTCCTCCTGTGCTTGGGAGGGCTGAGAGTCACTCAATCCAGTTACTTTCTCTCTCGCCTGTTGCACTACTGATGTATCTTTATGGCCAACATGCCTTGGGCGTTCTGACGTTGAGGTGGAGGCACTAGTAATAGTATCTGTCACTGACACAGTCCTTCTCCTGCCAGGGCTAGCAGCAGCACAACTCTGTGACGTGCCTGCTGTTTCCACCTGTGCTTCAAGCCTAATCTGTCTCCGCCTATGGTGCTCCTGTTCACGGACCTGTGCTAACAACAGCTCCTTCACAAATGACAGACAATTGGTCTGTAGGGCGATTTTACCTTTCACACGGGGATCACAGACAGAGGCGAGCATGTATGTGCTGTCCTCTGTTAAAGGCCTTAATCTGTCTTTCACCTGCTGCTGCAAAACGTCCACACACTGCAGCACCTCAGCAGTCATTCCCTCTTGCCGTTTAATGCCTTCCAAATGGTCATCCAGGAATTTCACTATAGGGATGATGTCAGCCAAGGTGGAACTTCTGGAACTCAGCTCCTCCGTGACGTCCTTGAAGGGCTGCAGGATTTTTACCAGCTGACTCATGACTAACCAATCGTGATGCCCTAGGGGATTCTGTACACCTATGTCTATTGTACCAGAAAGTTCATGAAGGGGTGTCTGCAGCTCCAATAACCTCTCCAGCATCATAAAGGTGGAATTCCACCGGGTGGGAACGTCTTGAATGAGACGCTTCTCGGGCATATCCAAAGCAGTCTGATTTTCTCGGAGAACCTGCCCCGCCCTGACACTTCTGTGGAAGTGTGCTGCTATGTTCCTGCACTTCTGTATTAACCTACGCAGGTATTCAGCCTCCTTGTCCTTGGACTCCAAGCCCAAACCTGACTTCACTACCAGATGCAGAGTGTGTGCAAAACATCGGATGTTCTTAAACCGCCCATCGCTTATTGCCTTAACCATGTTTGCACCGTTGTCTGTGACAAAAAAGCCTGCCCGCGTTTTACTGTCTCGCTGGTGTACTTTCCAGCTCGCCAGCATCTTTCTGATGCATGCTAGAATATTGGCAGCGGTATGGGCATGGTCCGTCAGGTGGGTGTTCAGTAAAGCCCACCTCCACCCTGATGCTTGTTCAGTAATAGAGCTGCTGGCTGCCCCTGCCTCTGCCATGTCCCACCAGTGTGCTGTCAGAGAGAGGTAAGAGTGTGCAGCATTCATGGCGGTCCAGATATCGCAGGTGAAATGCACTCTTCCGTCTGCCTTACCTAGCAGTGCTTGCACGCGACTGACACAGTGCTTGTACAGGCTGGGGATGACCTTTCTACTAAATGTGGTTCTGGAGGGGACTTTGTAATTTGGAAGTACGACCTTCAAGAAACGTTTGAAACCCACATTCTCCACTAACTGCAGGGGCTGGTCATCAAGGGCAATCATTTCCCCAATGCTCCTGGTTACTACTTTTGCGGCTGCCTGCCTCCTACCCCGGGATAGCGTTACCGCACTCCACCCCATTTCCTCCATGGTGTATTGTCGCTTCTCCCACATGTCAGTGGGTTTCTGGCCTGCCGCCTGACTGCTAGAAGGGTATGAGGGCGTGGGCTGACTTTGCTGCTTTCCTACCACTGCACCCTGGTTGGAAGGGGAAGGGGTCCCCTGACGGAAAATGCTACCATCCCCAGATGGCAGTAATCTTGTTGGGTGTTGCCTCTTAACATGATACTCCATGCCAAAATTTGACAGATGTCCCAGTTGCTTGCCTCTGCTAATATCCCTGGCACAGTAATTACACCGAGCATAACGCGGGTCTTCTGTCACTTTAAAATGTGCCCAGATCGCAGATTTCTTTTGTGATCCTCCTCTCTTTCCCGCCCTGGGGGTGGATGGTGGCACTGGAGTTGAGGTACTACTGGGTGTGGGTGATGCACCCACTGCACCCGGCGAAGCAATGCCAGCGGGGGCAACAGTCACCCTCTGTCTCCCTTCTGACAGCTCTTCCTCCTCCTCGATATCAGTGGAATGTCTCCCCTGCCGCAGATTTCTGGAGGTGGAGGCTAAAACAGAACTAACTGACAATTCTACCGAAGATTGCTCAGGTATAACATCTTCCGTTTCTGATGAGAATCCCATCCAAGAAGATTCTTCTTCTGAATCAGAAGCTAACAGTGCCAGCGCTACCTTGTCACCGCAAAGTTTTGCAGGACACTTCTGTCCCCTGGCTGCTCTTGGGTGTGTAACTTTTGTCTGGCTAGACTCTGCCTCCTCTTCACTCTCCTCCAAAACTACAGTGCCAGAAACAGGTGCTGGCGATTGCAAAGTTTCATGGTCTGATTTCTTTTTTTTTGCCATGGAACTGCCATCCCCTACAAAGACGTTTGATTGCGACAGTTGCCTTTTTACCTGTACTGGTGGTGTTGCGCTGGTGTCTTTTGCGGTGCCTCCGCTGCCATTCCCACTAAGTCGCTTGCATCTCCCTTTCCCTGACATTATGGATTTAATGTCGATGAGTACTAGTGGTAACACTGCCCACTGTCCCACAATAATAATGTTCGGTCAGTTTAAAATAACTAAATTAACAGACCCACTCAAGAAGAATGCTCAGTCTGTTTAAAATAACAAAATGAACGGACCAAGTCAAGGACAATGCGGTTAAGTCTGTTTAAAAATAGCAGATTGAACAGACTCGCTGAAGGCCAATCTTCACTCTGTTTACAATGCCCACTGCCTCACTGCCTGCCTGGCAATGCACGGAATGTGTCTGTCTGTGTGTGTGCAGTGAGTGCACAGAGAACAAGCTTCCTTTTCAGTAGATATGAGGCAGGGTACTCCCAGCCCTGGAACTGCTGCCCACCCAGCACTGAACCACTCAAGGAGAATGCTTTTAAGTCTGTTTAAAAATAGCAAATGTAACAGACTCGCTGAAGGGCAATGTTCACTCTGTTTACAATGCCCACTGCCTCACTGCCTGCCTGGCAATGCACGGAATGTGTCTGTCTGTGTGCACTGCAGTGCACATAGAACTAAAGTATATATGAGGCAGGGTATTCCCAGCCTTGGAACTGCTGCCCAGTGCCCACCCAGCACTGAACCACTCAAGGAGAATGCTTTTAAGTCTGTTTAAAAATAGCAAATGTAACAGACTCGCTGAAGGGCAATGTTCACTCTGTTTACAATGCCCACTGCCTCACTGCCTGCCTGGCAATGCACGGAATGTGTCTGTCTGTGTGTGTGCAGTGAGTGCACAGAGAACAAGCTTCCTTTTCAGTAGATATGAGGCAGGGTACTCCCAGCCCTGGAACTGCTGCCCACCCAGCACTGAACCACTCAAGGAGAATGCTTTTAAGTCTGTTTAAAAATAGCAAATGTAACAGACTCGCTGAAGGGCAATGTTCACTCTGTTTACAATGCCCACTGCCTCACTGCCTGCCTGGCAATGCACGGAATGTGTCTGTGTGTGCACTGCAGTGCACATAGAACTAAAGTATATATGAGGCAGGGTATTCCCAGCCTTGGAACTGCTGCCCAGTGCCCACCCAGCACTGAACCACTCAAGGAGAATGCTTTTAAGTCTGTTTAAAAATAGCAAATGTAACAGACTCGCTGAAGGGCAATGTTCACTCTGTTTACAATGCCCACTGCCTCACTGCCTGCCTGGCAATGCACGGAATGTGTCTGTCTGTGTGTGTGTGCAGTGAGTGCACAGAGAACAAGCTTCCTTTTCAGTAGATATGAGGCAGGGTACTCCCAGCCCTGGAACTGCTGCCCACCCAGCACTGAACCACTCAAGGAGAATGCTTTTAAGTCTGTTTAAAAATAGCAAATGTAACAGACTCGCTGAAGGGCAATGTTCACTCTGTTTACAATGCCCACTGCCTCACTGCCTGCCTGGCAATGCACGGAATGTGTCTGTCTGTGTGTGTGCAGTGAGTGCACAGAGAACAAGCTTCCTTTTCAGTAGATATGAGGCAGGGTACTCCCAGCCCTGGAACTGCTGCCCACCCAGCACTGAACCACTCAAGGAGAATGCTTTTAAGTCTGTTTAAAAATAGCAAATGTAACAGACTCGCTGAAGGGCAATGTTCACTCTGTTTACAATGCCCACTGCCTCACTGCCTGCCTGGCAATGCACGGAATGTGTCTGTGTGTGTGCAGTGAGTGCACAGAGAACAAGCTTCCTTTTCAGTAGATATGAGGCAGAGTACTGCCAGTGCCAGCCCTGGCACTGCCCACCCAGCACTGAACCACTCAAGGAGAATGCTTTTAAGTCTGTTTAAAAATAGCAAATGTAACAGACTCGCTGAAGAGCAATGTTCACTCTGTTTACAATGCTCACTGCCTCACTGCCTGCCTGGCAATGCACGGAATGTGTCTGTCTGTGTGCACTGCAGTGCACATAGAACTAAAGTAGATATGAGGCAGGGTACTCCCAGCACTGGAACTGCTGCCCACCCAGCACTGAACCACTGAAGGAGAATGTGTTCACTCTGTTTACAATGCCCACTGCCTCACTGCCTGCCTGGCAATGCACGGAATGTGTCTGTGTGTGTGCAGTGAGTGCACAGAGAACAAGCTTCCTTTTCAGTAGATATGAGGCAGGGTACTCCCAGCCCTGGAACTGCTGCCCACCCAGCACTGAACCACTCAAGGAGAATGCTTTTAAGTCTGTTTAAAAATAGCAAATGTAACAGACTCGCTGAAGGGCAATGTTCACTCTGTTTACAATGCCCACTGCCTCACTGCCTGCCTGGCAATGCACGGAATGTGTCTGTCTGTGTGTGTGCAGTGAGTGCTCAGAGAACAAGCTTCCTTTTCAGTAGATATGAGGCAGGGTACTCCCAGCCCTGGAACTGCTGCCCACCCAGCACTGAACCACTCAAGGAGAATGCTTTTAAGTCTGTTTAAAAATAGCAAATGTAACAGACTCGCTGAAGGGCAATGTTCACTCTGTTTACAATGCCCACTGCCTCACTGCCTGCCTGGCAATGCACGGAATGTGTCTGTCTGTGTGTGTGCAGTGAGTGCTCAGAGAACAAGCTTCCTTTTCAGTAGATATGAGGCAGGGTACTCCCAGCCCTGGAACTGCTGCCCACCCAGCACTGAACCACTCAAGGAGAATGCTTTTAAGTCTGTTTAAAAATAGCAAATGTAACAGACTCGCTGAAGGGCAATGTTCACTCTGTTTACAATGCCCACTGCCTCACTGTCTGCCTGGCAATGCACGGAATGTGTCTGTCTGTGTGCACTGCAGTGCACATAGAACTAAAGTAGATATGAGGCAGGGTATTCCCAGCCTTGGAACTGCTGCCCAGTGCCCACCCAGCACTGAACCACTCAAGGAGAATGCTTTTAAGTCTGTTTAAAAATAGCAAATGTAACAGACTTGCTGAAGGGCAATGTTCACTCTGTTTACAATGCCCACTGCCTCACTGTCTGCCTGGCAATGCACGGAATGTGTCTGTCTGTGTGCACTGCAGTGCACATAGAACTAAAGTAGATATGAGGCAGAGTACTCCCAGCCCTGGAACTGCTGCCCAGCCAGCACTGAACCACTCAAGGAGAATGCTTTTAAGTCTGTTTAAAAATAGCAAATATGAGGCAGAGTACTGCCAGCCCTGCCTGGCACTGCCCAGGATAAAATGTACAGACTCACTCAATAAGAATGTTCTTTTTTTTTTTTTCCCTAACAAAGAATCTGTTCTGTGTTGTCTATCAAATCTGGTTCTGTTCTGTGTTGTCTATCAAATCGGGTTCTGCTATCTTCTCTGCCTCAGCCTGCCTAAGCCCACCCTGCACGATCCCGATCCCACCTCCCCACTGAATCGCTGAAAATGTCCGTCAGTCCTCGTGCTGCTGCTGCTTTTATAGTGCTGCTGGCTCGTCAGGAAATCCTCAGAGAAGCACGGAATGACAGCGCGATTCGCTGCATTCAGTGCTTCTCTGAAAAGGTGAACGCAGATTCGCTGCGTTCCGGTATCCATGCCGACCTGTCCCACCCTTTCCTGTGAGTCACTGAAACTCACAGGACAGGGTCAGACAGGTTGGCATGGTTACCGCAGGGGCGCCGCCATTTTCAGGTAATCCGGGGCTCCGAGCTCGAGTCGCAGGTAATGGCGGCGAGAAAGCGCGCGCATGGCGATTCGCCGTATCCGACATATCTATGTTCATTTATGTCGGAAATCTGCTCGTATACGCCCCATCTTTTTTTTAAGTAAAAAAAAAAATTTGAGTTGCGTTTTCCATATGCGGTCAATCCGAATGCACATCCCTACCATTTTGTGGACCATCTTTTAGGCTTCTCGGGTGACCGTGAGAGTAATATTTAACTTGTAGGCCACTGGGAGTCACAACGTGTGGCATTGGACTGATTCCATACTCACAGCAACAAGCCACCCGAACCAGTTTCCTGAAATTCACTAGGCTGCCTCAGCTTACCACAAGTGTTCGAAAAAGGATCCACTGCTTTCAGTTAACGAGAGAGGAAAGAACGTTGCTACGTGGAGGCTGAAATCATCCAAACTTGGTGATGTGTAACTCTGAAATTGGGCTGCGCTGTGTGCTGGAACCCGAAAGAAACAGAAAACGTTTTCTCCCCGCGTCGCTTATACATGATGACGTCAAAGAAACGCGTTGAGCGACAGGGGAGGTGGGGACACCAGCGCCAAACATGAACTTTATTAATATACTTTTGGGCATGGAAATGCACAAACCTGGTGATCCGATGACCATCGAACGATTGACCAATAAGACCGGGATGAGCCTCAGGAACAGGCAGGTAGGTTTTTTGTTTGTTTGTTTGTTTGTTTAAGGTGATTTTTTTTAGCATTCTCGTACACTAGCCGACCCGCTGTTCAACTTTGTTCCACTCCAGTATAGACCCACCAGGAAAGTTTGAGCTTTTGAGTGATCTTCAAATAAATGAGTTGTGTTTTCATGCCATATATTTAATTTAGCGGGGAACTGTAGTGAGAATTTGATCTGTTTAGAGACAAGAGCTGAGCAGATCTGGTTGAACAGCCTGTGACTCTGGGACACTGAAACAGAGTAGTCCTGAAACAGTCTTATCTGTGTTCCCTGATATTTAAGATCTCGACGTTGGCGGTAAGCTCTTAAAATTTCCTGTTTGTGGGCGCCATTGAGGAATTTAGCAATTATATTTTGGGGTCTGGGTTCCTCAGGCCTGCAGATGCCCAACCTGTGTGCTCTCTCAATCTGTAAGTAGGCTCCCCAAGAGGGAAGCTCCAATGCCTCAGGAAGCCATTTTTCCAGCATGGTAGCTAAATTGTTTTCTGTGATGGATTCCATAGTGTATGTTTGCTGTGTTGAGTGCAGAAGTGCTGACTGACTCCACACACAAAAAAAACCAGTTAAACACTAACAGACAAAAAAGGCTGGCAGCCAGGTAAGATTCTTCTCTTCAGTCTTTGTTGCACTGTTCACCTCACTGGTGTACAGACAGAGAGATACCAACAACTCAAGAATACTCTCACAATTGAAATTGCCGCACTATCTTCCACACTGACCTTCCACTAGTGAAGCTAAAAATCAAAATCAGCAGTAGTGCACTGCCTTTTTTTCTGGCATAGTGAGTATGTGAGGCTACTGCAGCACATAGAAGAACAGAACATCCCTTTACCAGTGCCAATTCCCAAAATGTATATGCTTTTTTTAAAACTTTGTGAGAGCTAGTTGCACATCCTTCTTCACCAAGAGCTACGAAGGAACTGAAGAGCTTCTTGGGCATGCTCTGACTTTACAGTGGGAATGGTTCATTCAGTATTACTTGATCCAGATAGCCACAACAGGCTAGTTAAAAAGATACTATATTGTGATTTGTTCTGTGGTTAGTCTCCTTGTCAGCTTGTCCCGCCTCAGCTCTGGCAAGGCTCTAATAAGCTAG
Organism: Rhinatrema bivittatum; assembly: GCF_901001135.1. Classification (NCBI taxonomy): domain Eukaryota; kingdom Metazoa; phylum Chordata; class Amphibia; order Gymnophiona; family Rhinatrematidae; genus Rhinatrema; species Rhinatrema bivittatum. The sequence continues at coordinate 11,931,066 of NC_042624.1, read as the reverse complement.
TGAGAACGCACAGGCAAGACCTGGTTGGAATAGTTAGCAGGTTTTTTTGTTTTCTTAACAGTACAGACTCATAGACTTCTCTGGGCCATAGAATTGAACTGGAAACACAAATGAATGGATCAAAGATTACTTTTTTCATTCATGGGCCCCTTCCTTTCATTTCAGGGAGACACACATGAAACAAATGTGGGCACTTTTTAAATGTTTTACCCATTTGTTTCAAATGAATGCACATTCTTACTGCCAAGTGCCTATGCCTAAAAGCCCACTCTTACCTGGCCAGTGTCTTACAAGCAGGGACAGATTTAGGATTTTTGCTGCTTCTAGGTACTTTTGGTTCTCTTGCCCCTCCTACACACACATTCACACCTACTTTAAGGATCTGTTACAGGGTAGCAGAGGACTATTGTCTTCTGAATGAGATTCAGATAAGTTTGAAGTAGGCAAATCTTAGCCAGTCTGCACCCCTTAATATTTGCTGCCCTACACACAGGCATAATGGGTGCATATTGACAAATCCATGGTTCCTTACAAGACTGACCCAAAATCAAATCAATCACCAATTAATGCAATGATACATTTGAAATCTTGATAAACATATCTCTCAAAATAACAATACACTAATGCTGTCATCTCCTCAATTCCTCCAAAGGAAAGCAGCAGACGACCAAAGGTCTAGTTTTTATATCTGGTCTTTCTTTAGGGAAATTAAAAAACAATCACATGATTGCCAGATTCAAAATATACTATTGCCACTTACCTTAACTCCTGTCTAAAAACAGACCCAAACTATGTATATTTCAAAATGCCTGGCCCCTTCTCAAAAAGAACATGGATTGGGAAATTCAAAATATGCATTTGCTTACTTGCTTAACTACCAAGTGGCATCCTCTCTCACAGTCCACTTGACATACTGGCAATTCAAAAAGTTACAGTGCTACAGGAACTAATTAGAATGGAGAAGCAAACAAATTGCCCACCTAGTTGACTGTTACATCTTAGAGCCTCTGATTTTACTGTGCACAATTTCCATTTAGTCACACTATTTGTGATACTGAGCACTAAATGGAACAGAGTGCATTAAATCAAAAAATATAAAAAGAAAATGTCATGAGCTTTTTACATCGTTTCATTTTATAAAGGATATAGAATAATACAGACCATGTTGTTGACATTATATATGTTATTAGACAGTATATCTCTACAAAGCACCCAAATCAGCAATATGGGCTGATCAGCCAGCCAAAGTGAAATGATTCAGAAAGAAAACTGTCTCTGACAAATGCCAGTGCTGTTGCTGACTTCCACTGTGAGGATGAGAACTCCGCTGAAGACAAAACAATCTGTGAAGTTATGAAAGCGCTGGTTACTAAAATCATCGAAAGTCTTGATTCAAACTGAATATAGTGGTGTGGCTGTAAGCTTTGGTTCTGCTATTTTATGTATTACATGAGACAAGATAGTTGAGCTTGATGGACCTTGTCTGATCCATCATGACATTTCTTATTCTCTAGTGCACAACTGATTCTGCCCAAAGTGCATGGAATGTCACCCATGACTGACAGTGAAGACATCATCCGTGACAGTCCGAAACTTGTTGCTGAAAACATATAAGAAATAAGGCAAGACAAAGGGAACTTCAGAGTCATTACCATCACTATCATCATCAAGCAAGTTTAAGCAACGGATTATTTGACTTCCCTACCCATCTGATCTATCAGAGAGCAGTTTTGTCTTAACTGCAGAATATTTGTTGTAAAGATAATCTAGTAGAGTATTACTCTTTGAAATCTCAAGTATAAGCAACCATCTACATTCCTGTATAAATATATGTAATAGTCTGGTTTTATAATGGTGGTTATTATGTATAACAAAAGATTAGTTTATTTGGGTAACTGTCTGGCCTCCAAGAATTGTTTTATGTTTTATTGTTTATTTTGTCATTTTTGCCACAGATATCCCTAATTCTCCTCAGCAACTGGTAACAGTAATGGGAAACAATGCACAGTTAGTGTTGGTGGTTAAAGAACAGTTGGCTTGCATTAATGAGACTGAATCCTGCATTAATGATGTACTGGAGATCCTTTCTAGTACCATAAATAAGATGAGGTCTTTAAAGAAAAAACTTAATCAACTTTGACAAAAACAGGAAGATATGGAGAACTGAAGCATGAAGAAAAACCTCCAAATAATAGGCCTACCCTAAAAGTCATACAACTCAGATCTTATAGGTATCTATATAGCTGCTGAAATTACTGAACTTAGATTTCTAGAATATCAAACATCAGACTCTGATATCATTAGTCAAACAAATATCAGTGCCCACAGTGCACAAACATTGAGCCTGGCATTATAGCTTTCTGACCAGAACATTTTCCTATTTCAGGATTTCTCCCATTCTTTGCAACAAAAAATGGCAAAGATATATATTGATCAAGTGGAGAAAGAACTGTGTATCATTGTGCCCTACACATGTAAAATGATCAATAACGGCAAGGAATCTACAACCAGAAAGACTTCTTATTGAGGCAGGGTTTGTTCTGTTATTATTTTTTTTTCATTTTTGTTCTTTTTGGTGCACCTAATTTCCATTTAGTGTGCCCTATTTCAGTTCAGTGCACACTAAAAAAAAAAATAAATTAGTGCATTCTAATTAATGAACACTTTTCAAAATGAAACAAAAGCCAAATGCACATCCCTAATAACAGGAAGCCTATGACTTTTAAGTAGCAGAAGTGGTTAAAAGTCAACTTCTATGCTTTCTTGGATTCTCCTGTATAGTCATCCCAGTATCAATTGATGCTCCTCAGGGTTCTGCCTTGTACCCTCTTTTCTCTGTATATTAATTCCCTTGGTGCTCTGATTTTCTTGCATGGTTTCAATACCATGTTTATGCTAATGATCTGATATGTACCTTTCTACACCAGCAATTTCATCAGGAATCCAGTTCCAGATCTCAATCTGCTGCCTGGCTGGTGCACCACCAACTTAATTTCAGCATAGCCAAGACAGAATTATTTATCTTTCCCTCCAAGCCCACTTCCACTCTTTCTCCTTTCTCTTGCATATGGATAACACTATCTCCCAGTCACCTTAGTCTGTAACATTAAAGTCATCCTCAACTCTTCTCTCTTCTTCTCAATACATTTGCAAAACACTGCTAAAATGTGCCACTTCTTTCTCTATAACATCACCAAAATATATCTTTCCTTCTAAATACATTACCAGAACCCTTATCCACTCTCTCATCATCTCCTGCTTAGACTATTGCAATCTGTGGCTCACAGGTCTTCCAGTGAGTCATCTCTCTCCACTACAGTCTAACCAAAATCCATCTGTACAACGTATCTTTCACTAAATTTACTATATCCATATAACCACTCTTCTCAAGTTGTAACAATGACTCCCTTATCATTATCGCATAGAGTTCAGCTCCTCCTACTCATCTACATGATCCATCACTCTGCAGCTCCTCACTACTACTTCTCTCTTATCTCTCACAATACTCTGCAAGTCACTTCTATGTCATTCTCCTCTACTGACAATTTACAACAACATGCTTTCCACCTGGCTGCTAGGGGTGTGCATTCGTTTTCGCCGTATTGGCGAGCCGCAACATATATTGCACTATTCGTAGTATTCGTGGGGAAGCGAAACGTATCGCGATTCCCCACGATTACACGAATATTCCCCAAATTATACGGCCACCTAAATAAAAATTTAAACAAACCCCCCACCCTCCTGAACCTCCCCAAAACTTACCAAAACTCCCTGGTGGTCCAGCGGGGGGTCCGGGAACTATCTCCTGCACTCACACCCTCGGTGCCGGTTTCATCATGGCGCCGATAGCCTTTGTCACAGGGGCTACCGGTGCCATTGGTCAGCCCCTGTCACATGGCCATTGGTGCCACCTTGTGCTCCTACCATGTGACAGGGGCTGACCAATGGCACCGGTAGCCCCTGTGACATAGCATGGACAAAGGCTATTGGCGCCATTTTGAGTAGTGGCATCGGAAGGCCGGAGTGCAGGAGGTCGCTCCAAGACACCCAGGGACTTTTGGACAGCTTGGGGGGGGGGCCTCCTGACCCCCACAAGACTTGCCAAAAGTCCAGTGGGGGTCCGGGAGTGACCTCCTACATGCCAGCCGTCCGATGCCAGTACTCAAAATGGCACCGATCGCCTTTGCCCTCACTATGTCACCGGCACCTAGGGTGTGAGTGCAGGGGATGGTTGCTGGACCCCCCGCTGGACCACCAGGGAGTTTTGGTAAGTCTTGGGGGGGTCAGGAGGGTGGAGGGGTTGTAGTTAATTTGAATTTTAGCTGGCACAAGAATAGAAATTGCCGTATTAACGCATCGAGGTGCGATACGGCCGAATGCAACGTATCTGTTCCCCGACGAATCCGAATCATGAATGCAACGTATGGCGTCCCTCTGCACATCCCTACTAGCTGCACCATATACTTGGAAAAGAGTTCATAAGCTGGCAGGTTATGCTCCCTCTCTTGACTTATTAAAATCCAGTGTAAAAACTAGGGATGTGCATTCATTTTCAACGAATGTGCAATCTGCAACGCATAAGTCCCTGTTCATTTGATTCGTGGGTTCGCAAAATGCATGGCGATCTCCCCTGAATAAAACATAACATATATTAGTTTCATTCTTTTGGTTTGCAATGATTTCTTGTGGGAGTATCCAAAAGAAAAACAAGTCCTTTCCTATGAGTCATAAGTGACCTCACAGCCTTATCATAGAGTGGGTCAGATAGGTTGGCAAGGAGACGAGAATGCAACCTATCAGAGCTAAGCATTTTTCTAATTCAGCCAATCACCGCTCTTACTCAGTGCTCTGTGATGCTGTTTCTGATGATGTTGTACTATTTATTCATTAAGCACGTGGTGTGCCACGCTCTTTCTTTGCAGGGGTTGTCTGGGGAGGTGGCTTTACTCAGAGCTAGTCCGAGTGCTCAGATCTGTATTCAGTTGCTAGCTACTTTGATAGAAATTTTCATTGAAAACGATATTTGTTCATTTTTGCTGCTTTTTCGATTTTTCATTTTTTGACCGCACTTTTTTTTATTGAACTCAGATGGTCTCTCTGTTTTTCCCACTGAGACAAGCTGCCAGCAGTGGCATTTTGCTGCTGATCTTACCCCCCTGGGGTAGGTTGGTGCAGGCACAGGCAGGATTTGGTTGGTATGAGTGGGAGATAGTGTGAGTTGGTATTTTCAAACAAGAAGCAGCATCACAAGTAATTGTGCTTGCTCAGGCTTCCAGTCAAGTCGTTTCTCTGCTGTTTCCTTTCTTTGTGCACACAGAGCAGTCTCAGTTGTAGTGTGCATCAAGGCACAGCACTGCATCTGTGGGCTGTTTTGCAGACTCATATATATTGGGACAGCAGTGCTCTTTTAAGCCAAATCCCCAGTAGGCCTCTTTTGTTGTTACATGTTTGGTGCATGAATATGCAGCGGTCTCTTTTTTAGTTCAATGAAGAATCATCTTGTGTGGGATTCTCATCATCAAGGCACTGCATCGTGTGTCTGTGGGCAGTTTTGCAGACTCACTTATATTGTGACAGCAGTGCTCTTTTAAGCCAAATCCCCAGTAGGCCTCTTTTGTAGTTACAAGTTTAGTGCAGCGGTCTCAATTGTAATTTACATCATGGCACTGCTTCGTGCGTCTTTGGGCAGTTTTCCAGACTCATGTATATTGGGACAGAAGTGATCATTCACCAATAAAGAAATAATTATTTTAATTGAAATCCCTAGTAGGCACTAAACAGTGAGATTAAATCCATGATGTCAGGGAAAAGTCGAGTGATTGGGACTGGCAAAGGATGCACTTCAAAAGGCAGTGCCAGTCCCCCATTAAAGTTAAAAAGGGAGCTGTTCCAATCTAATATATCTGGAAGGGCAGGAAGTTCCATCTGGAAGAAACTGAAATTTAAAGATGATGCACAGCCACCACCTGTTTCTGACCCTGTAGTGTTGGAGGTGAGGGAAGGGGAAGCTGAGTTATGCAAGACAAAAGGGCGAGACCCAAAAGCAGCAGTGCAACAGCAGACTCGACTTAGAGTTGATAATGTAGCGCAGGCACTGTTTCCTTCCGATTTCGATGAAGAATCATCTTGTGTGGGATTCTCATCATCAGAAATGGAAGAAGTAATAGCTGAAGAAGGTTTAGGAGGATTAGTTAGTTCTGTCTTAGCCTCCACTTCAGTCCTGCAGGGGAGAGATGAAACTGATGATGATGAGGAGGAAGAGCAGTCAGCACCTCTGGCATTGCTTCTCAGGGTGCCCCCACTACTTCAGCTCCAGTGCCAGCATCGACCCCCGAAGGCTATAGAGAAGGGATCACAAAAGAAATCACAATCTGGAGCCACTTTAAAGTGATGGAGGACCCAGGTTTTGCTCAATGTAATTTCTGTGCCAGGGCTATTAGCAAAGACAAGCAAATAGCACATCTATCTAATTTTGGCACGATGCATCATATGCAGAAGCAACACCCAATAGTACTGCCATCTGGGGATGGTGGCAGTACCAGTCAGGGGACCCATTTTTCCAGGCAGCGTAAAGTGGTTGAAAAGGAGCAGAGTCACCCCACTCCCTCAGACCCTTCTAGCAGTCAGGTGGCAGGCCAGCAGCCCCCTGCCATGTGTCAGAAGCGACAACCCACCATGGAGGAAATGGGGTGGTGTTTGGTAACGCTATCCTGGGGAAGGAAGCAGACAGCCTCAGAAGTTGTAACCAGGAGCATCGGGGAAATGATTGCCCTTGATGACCAGCCCTTACAGGTAGTGGAGAATGTGGGTTTCAAGCATTTGCTGAAGGTCTTAGTTCCAAATTACAAAGTCCCCTCCAGAACCACATTTAGCAGAAAGTTCATCCCCAGCCTGTACAACCAGTGCCACAGTCTCATCCAAGTACTGCTAGCTAAAGCAGAGGGGAGTGTGCATTTCACCTGTGATATCTGGACTGCCATGAATACTGCATACTCTTACCTCTCCCTGACAGCACATTGGTGAGACCTGACTGAGGCAGGGGCAGGCAGCAGCTCTATTAGTGAACAAGTATCAGGGTGGAGGTGGGCTTTACTGCACACCCACCTGACGGATTAGGCCCATACCTCAGCCAATATTTTAGCATGCATCTGACAGATTCTGGCGTGCTGGAAGCTACACCAGTGAGACAGGAACCTTCAGGCAGGGTTCTTTGTCACAGATAATGGTGAAAACATGGTAAAGGCAATATGCGACGGGTGCTTTCAGAACATTCGATGTTTTGCACAAACTCTGCACCTGGTAGTGAAGTCAGCTCTGGGGTTGGAGTCCAATCACCAAGAGAATGAATACCTGCATACGTTAATACACAAGTGCAGGAACATAGCAGCAAACTTCCACAGAATTGTGAAGGCGGGGAAGGTTCTCCAACAAAAGCAGACTGATTTGGAGATGCCTCACAAGCGTCTCATTTAAGACATTGTCACCCGGTGGAATTCCACCTATATGATGCTGCAGAGGTTAGTGGAGCAGCATAAACCCCTTCATGACCTTTCTCTGGAAATAGAGATAGGTGTGCATAGTCCCCTAGGGCATCATGATTGGGTAGTCATGAGTTAGCTGGTAAAAATCCTGCAGCCCTTCAAGGATGCCACGGAGGAGCTGAGTTACAGAAGTGCCTCCTTGGCTGACATCATCCCTATAGTTAATTTTCTGGAGGAAAATTTGGATGGCTTTAAACAGGAAGAGGGAATAACAGCAGAAGTGCTGCATTATCTGGACTTTTTCAGAAGCAAGTGCAAGAGAAATTAAGACCTTTTACAAAAGACCACACATACATGTTCACCACAGTCTGTCATCCCCGTGTGAAAGGGAAACTCACCCTACAGTCAGATTGTCTCACATTTGTGAAGGACCTGCTGTTGTTAAAAGTCCATGAACAGGAGCGCAATAGGCAGAGACAGATTAGGAATGAAGCAGAGGAGGAAACAGCGGGCACTTCAGAGAGTAGTGTAAGCCCAAGCAGGAGCAGCACTGTGTCAGCGACAGCTAATACCTCCTCCTTCTCCACTTCAGTATGCCAAAGCCTTGTTGCCCATAAACAAGCATCTGTTCTGGAATGGGCTAGAACAAAAGCAGCTGGCAAAAAGGACTCTCAGCCCACCCAAGCAAAGGAGACACCAGAACAAATGTCAGTGACATGGTATCTCACAGAGCCCATAGAGGACATGCAGACAGATCCACTGGCATATTGGGCACACAAGTCCACTGTCTGGCCACACCTAGTCAGTGGCTCAGCGATATCAGTCATGTTGACCAATCAGTGTGCCCAGTGAATGTGTATTTTCAATGACAGGGGATATCATGAGCCCTCACCGCTCAAGGCTGGCACCAGAGTTTATGGAAAAACTAGTTTCTTTGAAAATAAACATGCCTTCCTTGGGTTTCCAAATTTTCCCTGTGAATGCAAGATGAATAAAATCAATGTAAAGCCTTGCAGCAGCTCCAACTGACTCACATGCTCCAGATAATATCAGCACATGTACCTGACCTTAACTGCTGTGCATGTCTGTCCTCTGTCCAGCCCTTACGTCACTACAAGAGCCTGACATGAAACACTGTGCCAGTTTGTCCTCTGTCCAGGCCATATGTCCCTACAAGGGCCTGACCTCAAATGCTGTGCCTGTCCATCCAGGCCCTACATCCCCTACAAGGGCTTGATCTCAAACGCTGTGCCTGTCCGTCCTGAACTTACATCCCTACATGGGCATGACCTCAAATGCTATGCCTGTCCATCCAGGCCTTACATCCCTACAAGGGCCAGACCTCGGATGCTTTGCCTGTCCATCCAGGCCTTTCATCCCTACAAGGGCCAGACCTCGGATGCTTTGCCTGTCCATCCAGGCCTTTCATACCTACAAGGGCCAGACCTCGGATGCTTTGCCTGTCCATCCAGGCCTTTCATCCCTACAAGGGCCAGACCTCGGATGCTTTGCCTGTCCATCCAGGCCTTTCATACCTACAAGGGCCAGACCTCAAATGCTTTGCCTGTCTGTCCAGGCCTTTCATCTCTACATTTATTTCATCTCTACATTTATTTCATTTATTTCATTTATTTCATCTCTACATTTCATCTCTACATTTATTTCATCTCTACATTTATTGTTTATTTTGTTGTATTTGGTTTTGGGTTTGTTTTTGCTCTTGCGTTAGTTTTTTCATACTGTTTTATTGTCATTTTGTTATACTGTATCTCCCACCTGAGTTCATTGTAAACCGGCATGATGTGCTTCACGAATGTCGGTAGATAAAAGTTAATAAATAATAATAAATAAATAAAATAATAATAATACAGGGGCCTGACCTCAAATGCTGTGGCTGTCCATCCAGGTCTTATGTCCCTACAAGGGCTTGACCTTAAATGCTGTGCCTGTCCATCTAGGCCTTACATCCCTACAAGGGCTTGACCTCAAATGTTGTGCCTGTCTGTCCAGCTTGGAGCTTGGATATTTCATATGCTCAATAGTTTTCATGACCTTCATAATATAGGCCATTTTTCCTAAATCTGTCTTAGGTGCCAACATTAATGTTTCTAGTACTATTGAAAACTGGTGGTAGTTGTACTCTAGGTCATCCTCTGTGTTCCATAGTTTATTTTATTTATTTTTTTATTTAACATATTTCTATACCGGTCTTCATGAAGACAGAGGCACTGTAGGGTAGAAAGTCAATATAGGTTGATATTGTAGATTTGGATTTGAGTAGCAGTTTTCTTATTTCTGAGAGCTCTTCAAGTTCCTTTGTCATCAACTGAACTGCATTAGTACAGTTAATAGCTTCTGGGTATTCACTAGACACTAACAGAACCAGCACACTTTCTGGGCCAACCCATTCCAGGGAGCCCTTTCCTGCGCAAAGGAAAGGGAACTCTCCACGGGTGTAGCCAGCCTATCTCTTAATGCCTGCTGACTCATGTTGAACCGCTGTTCACATGGAAACCTCCTCCGCCTTGGCCTTCAAAATTGTCATTTGTATATCTGCTATGTCCACCAGATTTTAAAAGACCAGCGAGAGCTCACTAGATGCCAATGGAGACACCCCACTCTAGGGGTGAACACATTCTAGTTAGCCCTTTCCTGCACAAAGAAAAGGGAACTCTCCCCGGGGCCAGCCTGTCTTGCCCCCTATCAAAGCCACAGGGACCAGACTACCTCCGTTCTGCCAGCCTGTCTTGCCCCTATCAACTTTATGCCACTCTATCTTGCTGCCATACACCAGATGACTCTACTCCTTGTGGTGTTCTTGCCACTATCATGGTTCCTCAGTGTGTTGGTGTTAGTCTTTCTGCTGCTTTGTCCCTTTATTGGCGCCTTGTGGTTTTTTCTGACACTCTTTCTGCTCGCTATGTTCCCCCTTCATTGTGCTGTAGGATGTTGATGCCACTTGTCTTGCTACTTTGCCTGTCATGCTGCCTTCAAGGGTTCATGCAACTGTTATGTGTGCTCTCTTTTGAAGCTGTGGTGTGTTTTTGACACTCTCGCTGCTGCTTTGCACCTCTGTTAAAGCACTCTTGCCACTCCTGATACCCCTTTAACTCTTTATAGTGTCTTAGGCTATTCATGCCACTTTTGTGCCACTTTGCCACAGTCTAAATACCTTGGATCTCTTTTCTCATTCTGATGATTGCTCTACCAGAAGTTTCATCAGAATTGATAAGAAAACCCCAATTCTGCAGCCAAAAATAGGCTGCAAATACTTCCCCCCTTTGACTGTAATGGGGAAACGAAAAACGAATAAAACTAATCAACAAATTTGTTTTTCCCCCATGAAACGATTTTGGGTCCCGACGAAACGAAAAACAAATCGAAAATGTTTTCTCCTTCTGCACATCCCCAGTAAAAACCCATCTTTAATAAGCAGCTTTTAAATCTTAATATAGAAATGACGGCAGAAGACCAGTCTGCCCAGCAAGTTCGCACTTTGTTTTTTTTCTCATACTTATGTTACTCTTGGCTAGGGATGTGAATCGTTTTAGGACGATTAAAATTATCGTCCGATAATTTTAATATCGTCTTAAACCGTTATGGAACACAATACAATAGAGATTTCTAACGATTTATCGTTATAAATCGTTAGAATCGTGAGCGGCACACTAAAACCCCCCTAAACCCACCCCCGACCCTTTAAATTAAATCCCCCACCCTCCCGAACCCCCCCCCCCAAATGACTTAAATAACCTGCGGGTCCAGCGGCGGTCCGGAACGGCAGCGGTCCGGAACGGGCTCCTGCTCCTGAATCTTGTTGTCTTCGGCCGGCGCCATTTTCCAAAATGGCGCCGAAAAATGGCGGCGGCCATAGACGAACACGATTGGACGGCAGGAGGTCCTTCCGGACCCCCGCTGGACTATTGGCAAGTCTTGTGGGGGTCAGGAGGCCCCCCCCAAGCTGGCCAAAAGTTCCTGGAGGTCCAGCGGGGGTCAGGGAGCGATTTCCCGCCGCGAATCGTTTTCGTACGGAAAATGGCGCCGGCAGGAGATCGACTGCAGGAGGTCGTTCAGCGAGGGTTCCGGCGCCTCGCTGAACAACCTCCTGCAGTCGATCTCCTGCCGGCGCCATTTTCCGTACGAAAACGATTCGCGGCGGGAAATCGCTCCCTGACCCCCGCTGGACCTCCAGGAACTTTTGGCCAGCTTGGGGGGGGGGCCTCCTGACCCCACAAGACTTGCCAAAAGTCCAGCGGGGGGCCGGAAGGACCTCCTGCCGTCCAATCGTGTTCGTCTATGGCCGCCGCCATTTTTCGGCGCCATTTTGGAAAATGGCGCCGGCCGAAGACAACAAGATTCAGTAGCAGGAGCCCGTTCCGGACCGCCGCTGGACCCGCAGGTTATTTAAGTCATTTGGGGGGGGGGGGGGGTGGGGGGGGGGGGGGATTTAATTTAAAGGGGGGGGGGGGGGTTTTAGGGGGTTTTAATGTGCCGGTTTTGCGATTTTACGTTTTTTTCGATTTTTTTACGATTTTTTCACGATATTTTACCCCCCCAAACGGCAACAATACGATTCCCTCCCCCTCCCAGCCGAAATCGATCGTTAAGACGATCGAGGACACGATTCACATCTCTACTCTTGGCTCTTAGTAACCTTTTGGTTCTATTTCCCTTCCATCCCCACCATTAATGAGAGAGCAGTGTTGGAACTGTATCTAAGTGAAATATCTAGCCCAATTAGTTAAGGGTAGCAACCGCTGCAATAAGCAAGCCACACCCATGCCCACCCAGACTAAATAATTCAGTCCTTGTTGGTTGTTGTCTGTATATAGATCCACCTTTCTTCATACCCCCTGCCATTGAAGCAGAGAGTTATGCTGGATATGCTTGAAGTATTAGTCTTTCTCTGAATATCCATCTTACAGCCACATTAATTTTTAACCATTGTCAATGAATGAAATTCCCCAACTCTCTTTTGCCTTATATGTTTGTCTTAATTAGATTTTAAGCTTTAAGAAGCAGGAACTGTTTCTTATATGTTTTTTGCACAGCACTGAATATGACTAGTAGTGCTATAGAAGTGTTAAGTAATAGTAGTAGTAATAGTATTTGCTCCCCATGTCACTCTCACAAATTTATTATAGGGAAGCCCAAAGGATAATTTTTTATTTTGTCAAATTTGCATCTGACTCTGACTGGTTATTTTTCCATGGAGGGCCACAAGGCTGCCACATGGACAACACAAAGAAGGATCCTGTGATTTGCTCCCTCCCTGTACCCTTCATATGAATGGTACTTATTTGTGATCTTTTTATTTTTTTCTTTCTCTTGTGTTGCTTTTATGGGATTGCAACTTTTTTTTGCTTGACTTAGGTTTATTTTGCATCTGCATATTTTATTTTCCAAAATAGCTGCTAGTGTAATCCTTTCCCTTGCACCTTGGGAATGAGATGAGCTTGAGAAGAGCAGATTGGGGTTGATACATTACTAGGAATGAATGGCTGAGCCTTGATATCTGGCAGAGCATGCAAGCTTTCACTATCTTTCTGAACAGACAGAAGCACAGCTTAGTTATGAGTTTCATGACTACTTCAGTTTTTCTCTTTGCTACTGGAGCATGCAAATCTAGTTTCATTATTTCTGCTGATGCATTTGGTAAGAACATAAGAAATTGATTTACAGTTTTTAAATCAAGGGTCTGTCAAGCCCAGGATCCTGTTTCCAACAGTGGCCAATCCAGGCTACAAGTACCTGGCAAGTATTCAAAAATTAAGTATATCCCATGCTACTGATGCTAGTAATATCAATGGCTATTTTCTGAGTTAATTTGGTTAATAGCAGGTATTGGACTTCTCCTCCAAGAACTTATCCAAACCTTTTTTAAACCCAGCTACACTAACTGTACTAACCACATCCCCTGGTGGTAAACTACAGAATTTAATTGTGCGTTGAGTGAAAAAGAATTTTCTCCAATAAGTTTTAAATGTGCTACATGCTAACTTCATGGATTACCCCCTAATCCTTCTATTAGACAAAAGACTAAATAACCAATTCACATTTACTCATTCTAGACCTTTCATGATTTAAAGACCTCTATCATATCCCCCCTCAGCTGGGTCTTCTCCTAGCTGAACAGCCCTAACCTCTTCAGCCTTTCCTCATAGAGGATCTGTTCCATCCCCTTTATCATTTTGGTCGCCCTTCTCTGTAACTTCTCCATCACATCTATATCTTTTTTGAGATGTAGTGACCAGAATTGTACACAGTACACATGGAGCGATACAATTAAACTCTGGAATTTGTTGCCAGAGGATATGGTTAGTGCAGTTAGTATAGCTGTGTTTAAAAAAGGATAGGATAAGTTCTTGGAGGAGAAGTGCATTACCTGCTATTAAGTAGAGATGTGAATTGTGTCCTCGATCGTCTTAACGATCTATTTCGGCTGGGAGGGGGAGGGAATCGTATCGTCGCCGTTTGGGTGTTTAGAGTATCATGAAAATTGTTAAAATCGTGAACCGGCACACTAAAACCCCCTAAAACCCACCCCCGACCCTTTAAATTAAATCCCCCACCCTTCCAAACCCCCCCCCCCAATGCCTTAAATTACCTGGGGGTCCAGCGGCGGTCTGTAGCTAAATCAGGGGAAGGGGGAGGGCAGGAAAACCGGCACACTAAAACACCCTAAAACCCACCCCCGACCCTTTAAATTAAATCCTTCACCCTCCCGAACCCCCCCAAATGCCTTAAATTACCTGGGGGTCCAGCGGCGGTCCGTAGCTAAATCGGGGGAAGGGGGAGGGCAGGAAAACGGCACACTAAAACACCCTAAAACCCACCCGACCCTTTAAATTAAATCCCTCACCCCCCCCCAAATGCCTTAAATTACCTGGGGGTCCAGCGGCGGTCCGGAACGGTCTCCTGCAATTGAATCGTGTTGTCTTCAGCCGGCGCCATTCTGCGCCGCCATTTGCAAAATGGCGGCGCAAAATGGCGGTGGCCATAGACCAACACGATTCGACTGCAGGAGGCCATTTTGTGCCGCCATTTTGCAAAATGGCGGCGCAGAATGGCGCCGACTGAAGACAACACGATTCAATTGCAGGAGACCTTTCCGGACCGCCGCTGGACCCCCAGGTAATTTAAGGCATTTGGGGGGGGGGTTCGGGAGGGTGAGGGATTTAATTTAAAGGGTCGGGGTGGGTTTTAGGGTGTTTTAGTGTGCCGGTTTTCCTGCCCTCCCCCTTCCCCCGATTTACGATTTTTTGACGATAAATCGGGGGAATTGGTATTGTATCGTGGCCCTAACGATTTTTGACTATTTAAAATATATCGGACGATATTTTAAATCGTCAAAAAACGATTCACATCCCTACTATTAAGTTCACTTAGAGAATAGCCACTGCCATTAGCAATGGTAACATGGGATAGACTTAGATTTTGGGTACATGCCAGGTTCTTATGGCCTGGATTGGCCACTGTTGGAAACAGGATGCTGGGCTTGATGGACCCTTGGTCTGACCCAGTATGGCATCTTCTTATGTTCTTATGAGGCATTATGACATTTTCTGTTTTATTTATCATTTCCTTTCTAATAATTCCTAACATTCTGTTTGCTGTTTTGACTGCCACATCATATTGTGCCGACACTGTGCCAGATCTCTTTACTGGGTGGCAGCTCCTAATATGGAACCTAACATCGTGTAACTACAGCATGGGTTATTTTTCCCTATATGTATCACTGAGATGGAGTGTATTTCCTCAGGCTGAGAACCAAGAATCAATGGGAGAAGACCAAGATGGAGGTTGAAGAGAACCAGCCTTCTGTTTCTTCCACCAAGAGAGTTCAGAAAGCAGTTGCAGCTGTGGGAAGGGGGCAGGCCGGATCACTGGGCCAATCAGGATAGTTCAGGGGAGGGAAACATTGCGGACTGGAAGCAGAAGTGCATATTGCACTGATTAAGGAACATCCAACACTGCTGGGAGTCACCAGGATAGCAAGGTGGAGCAGACAGTGGTATGACTGTGCATGAAGGTAGTACCACCATCAGAGGGCTCGGTGTGGATGGAGGTGACGTACTTGCTGAGGCCACAGAGACTAAGGTCCGGATTTTCAAAAGGTTATGCGCATAACCTGTTTTACGCATGTCGCCGGGCCTATTTTGAAAAGGCCCGGCGACATGCGTAAAGGGCTTTGCAAAAGGGGCGGTCCATGGGCAGGGGTGGGGCCGAGCGGGGCCAGAGGCCTCAGGCAGAGCGGCCATTGCTGCTGGTCAGAGGATCGCTTGCCTGCACACGCAACTTGCACCCGCCCGGAGGCAGGCACAAAAGGTAAGACAAAGGACAGGGGGTGTTAGAGTAGAGCTACGGGGGGAAGGTTTAGGGGAAGGGGTGGGAATGTCAGGTTAGGGGGAATGGAAGTTCCCTTCCAGGCCACTCCCATTTGAGAGCAGCCTGGGAGGGAATGGGGAAGGCGGCTCGGCGAGCACAAGGTGCATAATTGTACAACCCCTTGCACGCGCTGACTCCCGATTTTATTACATGCGCGTGCATGTTATAAAATCGGGTGTACAAGTGCGCATGCCGGGTAGTGCATGCACATGTAGACCACATGCGCTTCTTTTTTTTTTTTTTTTTAGTGCATTTTTAAATTTAATTACATAAAATAACTTTTGTGAATGAAAAACAGATGTATCACATTTACATAAAAAATAATCTCAACATAAAATATTCAATCAGGTATTTAGTACCATGTGAATTCCATCTTTGTAATAATAATTTAAGGGGCCAGATACTAAACAAATTTGAGTAAACAAATCTTAGGAAAAAAGGAAAAAAGAAACGATGGCAGGCGAGAGATTGCCTCCATTAAGCCTTCTGTACTGTTTGCGTCGCATTTGAGTGAGAATCAATAAAAAAACGAAGTTGGGACGGTTAAAAAAAAAACATAAACAGAATCAAGGTATTTTACTACACATTTACATGGGTAGCGAAGTACAAATTTGGAAGAAATAGCTAATGCTTCCAGCCTCATTTCAATAAACATTTTCCTCCTTTCTTGTGTTAACCGGGGAATATCAGGAAATAACCTTATGTTTTGACCATAATATTTTTCAGTTCTTTTACAAAAAAAACAGTCTCATCACGGTGTTTTTTTTTTTTTTTCTGTAATAAAAGCAAATGTTACAAATAAAATTCCTCTTGTTGGGACTGTAATCTTCTTTTTAAATCTACCCCTAAGTGAGCATTGAGGTGATACATAGATGCCACCAGTGTCTCCAGGACCCTCTGCTGTTCCGTTCCAAGATTTTCTGAACCAAGCCCGGAATGGCTTCTGGGCAGAGGCCTCCACTGGATCAATGGCCTTGGCTTACTGTTCTGTTCGTGGACCCCTGGGCCGAGAGGGAGTTTGTGCCACCTGTGGGGAGGAGCCCCACAAACCCCCATCATCAGCTGGTGAGTCCAGAGAGGAGCAGAGATCCCACTGGAGCTGCACTACTACCAGTCCATGTTCCCCTTAGATTGATCCCTTGGGTACCGGGGCCTGCTGGACTTACGTGGGGTCTCTGGAAATCCCAGTGGATTGGTAATATTAGCTGGAGCTAGGTGCGGTGTCCAGATACCAATAAGGGTCAAAGCACTCGGCAGGGGTTGGGTCTAGGGCTGGGGTTCTGGCTGAGGATGGTGGCAAATCTCATGGTCAGTGGTCCAGACCAGGGTCATGGCAGGCAGCAATTCCCAAGGTCAATATCCAGTTGAAGGTCAAGATCCGAAGAAAGTCCAAGATGCAGGAACTCAGGAACATCCTCCTGGGAGGAGCAGGAAGAGGAGCCAAGAAGCAAAAGCAAGGTCTGCAGGCCAGACCTTGCCTTAAATAGGATGGGAAGCTGAATCAGGAGGGAGGGGCAGCAACATATTCCCACTGCGGTCCCTTTAAATTTCATAAGATGGTGTGCGCATGCGCCTAGGGTGCCCAGGGAGGAAGAGAAGCCCAGGACGGCGTTTGGCCATGCAACGGCAGGAAGCAGCGCCAAAAGAGCCAGCCATGTCAGTCTGGTGAGGAGCCTGTGAGGAGGAGCTGCATCGGCAGTGGCTCCCTGCCATCATCAGCGTCCTGAGGACCTGACTGAGTTGTGCCATGGCGGAGGTGAATATTTCAGGCTAGTTGCAGAGGCTTGCAACCGGCAACTGTAACAGCAACATATTTCTTCTCATGCACATGTTTTAAAATCAGCTGAGATGCAGCAAATTCCTAAGGTAGACATGTGAGTAACACTTGCTTATGTAAGAGGAAGGAGGAGGAGCACCTGGAGTTTTGGGGCTTGGCCCGGCAAGTTTCCAGATATTCCGCCAGTCTCTTCTTTGCTTCAGGTATGATGAGCTCCAACACGGTTCCACTGGTATTTATGGGGGCTAAAAGCTGTGTGCATCTTGGAGGGAACATTACCCATTACCTACAGCTTAGTGCCCAGCGGCCAAGGCCCCCACTCCCTTGCTAAGCCATTGCTCAGCCATCTCATTTGAAAAGTACAGTAAATCCTTCTCTTTATTCTCTTGTTTTTAGTTACTTTTTTAACATCAGAATTTATTGCTATTACTTCTTTTTACTTAGCCCCTGGTCCTCATTTTCACCTACATTCTCCCACCAGTAAAGCATATTTAAACACCTTGGTAGCCTTAAGCCTTACATATAATCATAGGTCTTTTTCACTTATAATTATCCAAATCTTTTTTTTTTTTTAATTTTGCTTGCAAATAAAATCCATTCATGACCAATTCAGCAGTTATAATAATTGATCTCATGCAGCAGTCCTATTGGTATTTCTCGCAGCTCCTTCAATGGCAATAACTTTTCAAATTATTCCGACTCTTCATCGATATGAAACACCCCGACATGGGTCCATATTTCAAACTTCATGTTCTTCCTCAGGGCTAATCTTCACCCAGTCAGTCTATGGAAAACAACCACACTTGTTTTTAGTGGAAAAATGAAGTCAAATATACAGATACTGAAGCACTCAATACTCACTGCTGCATGGTTCCAATCAGGAAATGACATCAGACACCGTACTACATAAACCACTCGTATCATTTAACCTGTCAATCAAATGATGTCATACCCTCATCACTAGAATTATTTTCATGTATTGTGTTATATCAAGAATACAAGTCCATTTTGTTGTTCAAACCCTTAGGTGAAACTGTATCCAAATAATATATCCAAGGCTGTTCTCTAAAGTTACGTTCATATTGAAAATCCCCCATCTCTCAGATTCCTGTATACTTTCTCAATTACTCACCATTATAAATCTGAAAACACATGGGAATGGTCTACACAGTGCTGGACTATTGGTGCTTGCAATTTCCCTGTAGTAAGTCAGCTACAATGTTCTATAATCCGCTTGTTGACAGGATGCAAAGTGCGTCCAGTATACTTTTTTTTGCAAGTACATATCTCCTGGCATGCACGGAAGAGCCGGTTTAAAAAAAAAAAAAGGGGAGAACCGGGGGAAGGGTATGGGTGGGATGGGGGCAGGGAGAAGACTGGACAGTGCCATTAGGCCCTGTCCTGCATGTAGCTTACTACTGCTCCGGAGAGCAGGTAAGAATAGAAAAAAAAACTTGTTAGAGAGCTTTTAGAGGTCGGAGAGGAGAGGGAAAAAGGCAGACATGGTAGGAAGGGGTTTTAGAATGCTCCCAATAAGGGAACAAACTGGGAGGGAACTGGGGAAAGGCCCAGCCCATCATCTTGCACATTTTATAAAATGCCCTCTTGCACGCATGAGTCAGCTCTCATGCACCTGTGCATGCCGATATACAATCTGGTGTTTAAATACATTTACTGATGAAGCCTATAATATATATAATTTAGGGGCTGATATTCAAAAAAAAGCTGAGCTCCTAAATTTATGTTTTTATATTAGGTGCCTATCAGAGTCATTCATCAAAGTGTGTTATGGCGTTAACGCTCACAATAACATCATAACGCACACAATATTCATCCCAGCACGCAGCACAAATGCAAATTTGGAAAATGTATTCAAAGGGGGGGATTGGGGAGGGTTTGGGTGGGATTAATGAAAATGAGGGGCATTACCACTCTGTGTAATAGTATAACACATGCTGTCATACAATTTTAATGCCAGAAATAACTACACCTTTTTTTGTAGGCATTATGCTGTGCAATATGCTTGAAATGGCCATAATGCAATTTTGCAATAAATATGTCAAATTCCATTTCAGGCATTTTTGGGCAGGGGTAGAGTGGAGGGGGGGGGGGGAAGAGAGAGAGAGAGAGAGCAAGAGACTCTCTGGGATGGCATTCATAGTAGTCAACTATTTATATAGCTATAGGAGGGCCAGCTAGTAACTCGAGGTGAGGTTTTGGTGGTAGTGTAGGATTTTGGGGCCAGTTGATGACATTTCTACAATATTTTCTCGCCCTAGCTTGATGGATTATCTACCAGGGTACTTTCAAGCTAGGGTGAAAGAACATTGAAGTAATCTCATCTTAGTTTGACTTTCCTTATTCCAAATTAAATCAATCTTCACTGAGGTCTACTGTGCTGTTTGTACATCTCACTCTGCATATAAAACTGGCCCCCCAAATCCTACACCACCACCAATTCCTCAAGTTACTAGCTTGCCTTTTTATAGTGATATAAATAGTTGACTACTATGAAAGCCTTATAGTCTCTCTCTATCTATCATGGGTGTTTAGCATTTTGATGAATCTGGACCCTAAGTTAGACACCTATTTTCTAGGGACATGAATCGTTTTTCAGACAATTTAAAATATCGTATGATATTTTCAAACTCGTCAGAAATTGGGGGCTCCCCAAAACCAATAGGAAAACCCCACAAAATTGTTCGTGGTGTTCTCTTATCGTTTTGGGGGAAGACGGGAAAATTGGCACACAAAAACAACCCCTAAACCCACCCCGACACTTTAAAACACATCCTCTAGCTTCCCCCCACCCAAACTTTTTAAAAGTATATGGTGGTCCAGTGGGGGTCCCGGGAGTGATCTCCCGCTCTCGGGCCGTCGGCTGCCACTAATCAAAATGGCGCCGATGGCCCTTTGCCCTTACCATGGGACAGGGGCTATAGTGGCCTTCTATTGCTCCTACCATGAGACAGGGGCTGGCCAATGGCACCAATAGCCCCTGTCCCATGGTAAGGGCAAAGGGCCATCGGCACCATTTTGATTAGTGGCAGCCGACGGCCCGAGAGTGGGAGATCACTCCTGGGACCCCCACTGGACCACCAGATACTTTAAAAAAGTTTTTTGGGTGGGGAAAGCTAAAGGATGTGTTTTAAAGGGTCGGGTGGGTTTTATGTTTATCGGCTCGGGCGCAACCAATTTAAAAAAAAAAAAAAAATCGGACCGCACACAAAAAAGTTCCCGATAGTCCCCGAACCCGGAATCGGAAAGAATTCCGGTTCCGATTCACATCTCTACTATTTTCAGCCAAACTTAAGTGCCTAAGTTTTCAGTTGAAATTCACACACAATTAGGGCCTTTAACCTCGGGTTTCTAAATTTAAGCCTTCTATTTATTTGCCTAGATTTAGGATTCTAATTTAGGTGCCTAGTTCTGAAAATCAGTACTAAGCTCTTAACTTTGTTTCCCCTCCCTACCTCTGCCCCATAGCCACCCATGTTTTAGGCTTCTAAATTTAGGGGCCTAATGAAGCTAGGAGACTAAATTTAGGGACTCAGCCCTATTATATTTTCAAAAGGTTCAATTTAGGAGCCTGACTCCAAAAGCTAGGTGCCTAAACTCTTTGAAAATTGACCGCTTAAAAACTTGGCCCCATAGATTTTTTTACAGAGAGGGTATTATTTTCCAATTCTGTTACTGATTCAGCAGTTTCTTCTGGAATATCATCTGTTTCAGGTTCTTGAAAATCTTTTTAATGGTGATCAGTTAGGATGATGGGATGTCTCAGGCCTCTTATCTTACTAGAACCTACTGTAATTCATCCACACCTACTTTTGGTTATTACATACAATAAAATAATCCTGAAATAAGATACAAGGTATAGGCACTTATGTTTATTTACAATAATATTTGTATTTTTTAAATCAAAAACTTTCATATTTTACAACTTTGAGAAGGGAAAACATCTACAGATGTTATTACATCCTCTCCGCTCCAACTATATAACCCCTCCATCCCCCTCCCTCTATTCTTCTCTCCCCCCCTGGATTTAGACATATAAGACTTTCTTATGCCATGTATATTTTGTTCTTATGTTTATGTTTAGCCATGTATTTTTTTATCTTATGTTTAAATGTTACTCAAAAAGTTATACAATATGTTACTCAAAAAAGTTCTTTGTTATATGTAATTGCCCACAAGCAAGCTTTTCAACTGTTCTCTGTAAACCGATTTGATTTACATATAATGTAAGAAGATCGGTATATAAAAACCATAAATAAATAAATAAATTAGAAGGAAATATCTATCTTCCAAAAACAATGAATGTTTACCCAATTTCTACATTTATTGCATAGCTACGAAAGTCCCACAGCATTTTTTTGCACAAATGGTTGCTTGAACAATATTTTTAGCTGTGGATTATATTTCATTTCAGGTATTTCAGGGAATGAAAGTCTTGAGAAAAGATGTACTATTTTGCAGCCATGCTAATAAGTTGACTTCTGGGCTTTTTGCATGTTTTTATTCCTGCTGCTTAAATCTTGCCCTAAATATTAACATGTCGACAAAAATTCAGTTTCAACAAGAGAGAAAAATTCAATAATCTCAAAATCAACACATCATTAACATTTAATAATTCTAGGAGTCAAGCAATAATTGTGTTCATTAATAATTGCTGATTTAACCAATTTGTAGGTGTTCTTTATGAAACAGTGAAATGATTCATAAGAAGGGAAGTTTTAAAAGGAAATTCCATGAGATATTATTTTATAACATTTCCTGCCCACTATGGGGTAGATTTTTAAAGGTGTGCACACACGTCCATGTGCTCGCGCTTCCCGGCTTGCACACATGGATGCGCCAATTTTATAACATGCGCATGCCGGTGCGCCAGTGGTATAAGATCTGTGGGCCACACACAGATTTTCTTTTTTCTATTTTTTTTGCTTACTGCTCCATTGGAGCAGAAGCAGCTTGCGTGAGCCGGCCGACTGCCATCGTGCACTTCCCCAGCACAGCGGTATATGGCCGCTGTACTGGCCGCCTCCAGCCCCGCCCCCTAGATGGCCCCTTTTCTTGGGCCCGGCCCTTCTGCACGTAACGGAGGTTACACGCGTGACTGGGCCCCTTTGAAAATGTGCACGGCACGTGTAAGGCGCCTGGCCACACGCATGAACCCCGCTTTATATGCGCTTGGCCCATTTTAAAATTCACCCGAATGTGGATAAAAGTGCCTACATAAGACTTATATGAGCTCACTTTTTCCCATATTCAAGATTGGGATTCTAAAGGATAGGTTATGAGTGGAATTTACCTGCATGCAGAAACGTTATGATTTTAAAAGCATGCGTGTTCATTTTTCACAGAAAAGAAACTGCCTGCACTAATGAGCAGGTGTAATTGTGTAGTGGCAGGTTTCATGAGGTAATTTTCAAAGCAAATTTACACTTACACATTTGTTTTGAAAATTGCTATATCTTATGTGTTTGATAGTCACATATTTATGCAAGGACAGCTACAAAATTACCCTCTACTGTGGGTCCTATCTGTTTCTCCAGAAATAGGGAACTAACAGGGTCATTTATCATTTTGTGTGAGGACCCTAGCATTAAGGTCCTAACATGTGCTTGCATTAAATAGCTCTGTATCAAGCTAGGTAGAGCGTACATTGCACATATCAACTCCTCTTTTACCTTTCATCGCTCAAAATGAAAGAAAATCTTCACTGATGTCAACTTTGCTATTTATACCTCTGACTGTGTATGTAAAACTGTCCTTACAAACCTACCCCACCATGAGTTAAGTGTCCCTGCTTACAGTGGACTAAATAGTAAAGTTACATATTGGTCTTTACAGAGGTTTTCTCTCTCTCTCACACTCCTAAATGAGCATGCAATGCAAAAATTAGCAATGGTGTGATAAATGTATTGCAGCTTGTGGAAATTACCTATGCAATTCAGGAGCAGGAAAATTAGCCTAACCGTGCCCCCTTTCTTATTTTTATCATGGGTGCTATTTCCACTATATTTATAGCATTTTGATAAATCTAGGGGTAAGTCAGTTAGTGCATGCATAAGAATTAAGAGTGGAGGAGATGTACATGCAAGTCAGTTTCTCTACATGCAAGCATCAGCACAGTGAAGGACTTGCAGGCATTATTCCTTGCCAAGTCACTGATGCGTGAAAAGTCTGACTGCATGTTTACACCAAAGTTGCTTTTGGAAATCCAGTGTGCTAACAAAGGGAGTATACCTTTATAAATGTGCTTCTTTTTATTTTTTAATTATCAAAATTTAGAATATTTTAAATGACAAAAGGGCATCAACAAATATAGTTCAAATCCATTGATTGTAAATTTGAGCATACAGTATGCATTTTAACTTATTACAAGTTGATGTTTGTATCTATTACAATGGAATATTCATGATAGGGCTCCTGGAAGACAAAGACAGAGTCAAATGAGGCATCTTTCTTTTTCTCATAACTTGATAGTTTTGACATTGCCTGGGTAATGATTTGAGCAAAAGACTTCACTGCCTAATTTGACTCTGAATGAAGTGGAGTGATTGGGTTATACTTCATTGCCTATAGACCAAATGACATTTCACAGTTTCTGGGTTAAACTTTTGAGAGAGACTTGTTCGTTTGGTGGGTGCCAAGAAAAATTCCTCATACAACAACCAATTTTTAGCTATGTTATTCATGTTGAGCTATGTTATTCATGTTGAGATGCCAGTGGCCCTTCCATTTGCATTCATACTGGGAGTGAAATATGCAAACGTCTTTTAAAGAGGCTGACAAATCATTTTGTCTAATCTGGAAAAATGTAGAAGGCTCAGTTAATCAGTCTGCTGAACTTTATTCTCAGGGCCACTTTTAATTTTGGGGAAGAGGGGCAGTTGCCTCAGTCACTGCATATCAGGGGGTCCATGGTAGGGAAATACAGAGCTCTTCCCCAATGACTTTATTAACTAGTGCCCCAAATCTATCAGAGAACATCCCTCTGCCTCCTGCTCCCAGACCCTCCTCTCCCAGGCATCATGTAGGGAACATGGAAAGGTGAGAGAGTGAATCTGGAGGAGGAAGAGCAAAGAAGAACCTCTGTGCTCCCTAATCCAGCTCCTTCCCTCCCATCTTTCATGCAAAGAAGGGGAGGGGTGAGCCTGGAGTAGACACTGCAGATCAAAGAACTGCCACTCAGATCCCTAATCCACTCCTCCCCCACAATTGTTCTCCTTCCTTCAGAGAACAGGAAGAGAGGGGATGGGTATCCTAGCTGTGCTAAAGGTCCATGGCTTGCCTATTGACTGGTGACAGAGAGAGTGGTCAGACCAGGAGAGCAGCACTGACGTCATCACAATGGCACCAAGGTTCCCCCATAAAATCTGAGCGGCAGCAGCATGCAGAAGGGATTCTTAGGTGCATTAAAGGTCCATGGTTAGCATGTTGACTGGTGAGAGAGAGAGAGAGAGAGAAAGAAAGTGGTGGTACTGGGAGAGCAGTGCCAGTGTAATCACAGTGGCACTGAAGTTCTCCCATAAATTCTGAGTGGCAGGGGACACCAAAGCCATGGGTTAAAGGGGTGTGCCCCTTCTCTCATTTTTTTTTCTCCCAGATGATATGGGTATGAAAAGAAAGGGGGATATTTGCTTCCCATGATGACATTCACTCCAATGAGAGGTCTGATAGATTCCCATTTGACTCATGTTAATCCTGATTGAAACACCTTTGAGGATTCTATGGATGTTCTATTGAGTCCTGAAGATCATAGCCATCTATAATGCCTCATACTCCTTAATAGCATTGGGTGAGAAAGCCTCCGATGTTGAAATGGAGTCCCCAGGGAAATACTGGGAGCTCTACCAATTGGAACCCAAGAGGTATCTGTCCCTCATGGACTTCCACTGAAGGCTTTTTCTTGAAAATTTGTTGACTCATGTTCTTGCTCCTGCTTTGGAAGAAACTTCTAAGGAACACAAGTTGTAATTCCCCAACCAGTTCTTCTGACTCAATCTCAGATTTTGGTAGCACTTTCTTAAAATGTATCTGAGCCAAAAGAAATTTAATTGAGAGGCATTTGGAGAAAATTTCATGATAGAACTTTCATTGTCTCAGTCTATTTTACAGCTTTCACTTTTTTAAGGGCTACCTCTTTTAAAAATAACTGAGATAGATAAAAGAGTTGAAAGCATTGATTCTATTATTTCATCATGTGGCTCTGCTATTTCTTAGCTTCAGTCAACAGAAGTGGCTATAATTAAGGATAATTCAAGTCTTCATTATAAAACTGAGTTGATGGGAAAACTAGTCTAGGTCTAAGAACTGATATCTGGGAGCAGTGTTGCACTCACAATACTCGTCATTGCTAGTACAGGAGTAACAAGATGTTGTGTACTACCAGGAAGAAGACCTGGGTTCAGCTCCCATGGAAGCTTCTGCTCCTTGTGCCAACAGGTGATAAGGATACTGATGAGGCCAGGAATTTTCTGCATCATAGCCACACCAAGGATGGGAGTCTAGATACATGTGTGCCAAGGGATATTTTTTTGCTCAATACATAATTAAGCTCTGGAATTCATTGCCAGAAGATGTGATGAAAGCTATTAGTGTATACACATTTAAAAAAATGTTTGCAAAGTTCCTGGAGGAGAATTAACCGTTATTAAGGCAGAGTTGCAGAAATCCACTGCTTATTCTTGGGATAAGCAGCTTGGAATCTCTCTACCCCTTGGGATCCTGCCAGGTACTGGTGTCTTGGATTGGCCACTGTTGGAAACAGGATACTGGGCTTGATGGACCTTTGGTCTGATCCAGTATGGCAAGTCTTATGTTCTTAACCTAGACATATTATTATTCCAAAAACTTTTGGGTTGTCCAGATTGGAGTTATTTAAGAGATATGCTGTAGAAATGTTACAATTTTCAAAAGAAATTTTTTTTTCCGATTTCCAATTGTTATGATATACCTGGAAATAAAAGCTATTAATATTATGGAGATTTCTCCAAATGTTTCCTCCTTTAGACAACCATGATCTTTCTCAGATACTCCAAAACTTTCAAGATTTGATTGAAATCAGAGGGATGTTAATTATTTCCTTTGTTCTTGAGACAGATAAATAATCTGTGTTTTGTCAGTTCTTTAGATATAAAAATACTTTTTTCTGGTCATAAGAAATAAGAACATAAGAAAATGCCATACTGGGTCAGACCAAGGGTCCATCAAGCCCAGCATCCTGTTTCCAACAGTGGCCAATCCAGGCCATAAGAACCTGGCAAGTACCCAAAAGCTAGGTCTATTCCATGTTACCATTGCTAATGGCAGTGGCTATTCTCTAAGTGAACTTAATAGCAGGTAATGGACTTCTCCTCCAAGAACGTATCCAATCCTTTTCTAAACACAGCTATACTAACTGCACTAACCACATCCTCTGGCAACAAATTCCAGAGTTTAATTGTGCGTGGAGTAAAAAAAATTTCTCCGATTATTTTTATATTGCCCCATGCTAACTTCATGGAGTGCCCCCTAGTCTTTCTATGATCCGAAAGAGTAAATAACCAATTCACATCGACCCATTCTAGACCTCTCATGATTTTAAACATCTCTATCATATCCCCCCTCAGCCGTCTATTCTCCAAGCTGAAAAATCCTAACCTCTTTAGTCTTTCTTCATAGGGAGCTGTCCATTCCCTTATTTGGTCGCCCTTCTCTGTACCTTCTTCATCGCAATTATCTTTTTTGAGATGCGGCGACCAGAATTGTACACAGTATTCAAGGTGCGGTCTCACCATGGAGCGATACAGAGGCATTATGACATTTTCCGTTTCATTCACCATTCCATTTCTAATAATTCCCAACATTCTGTTTGCTTTTTTGACTGCCGCAGCACACTGAACCAACGATTTCAATGTGTTATCCACTATGACGCCTAGATCTCTTTCTTGGGTTGTAGCACCTAATATGGAACCCAACATTGTGTAATTATAGCATGGGTTATTTTTCCCTATATGCATCACCTTGCACTTATCCACATTAAATTTCATCTGCCTTTTGGATGCCCAATTATCCAGTCTCACAAGGTCTTCCTGCAATTTATCACAATCTGCTTGTGATTTAACTACTCTGAACAATTTTGTGTCATCTGCAAATTTGATTATCTCACTTGTCGTATTTCTTTCCAGATCATTTATAAATATATTAAAAAGTAAGGGTCCCAATACAGATCCCTGAGGCACTCCACTGTCCACTCCCTTCCACTGAGAAAATTGTCCATTTAATCCTACTCTCTGTTTCCTGTCTTTTAGCCAGTTTGCAATCCACAAAAGGACATCACCACCTATCCCATGACTTTTACTTTTCCTAGAAGCCTCTCATGGGGAACTTTGTCAAACGCCTTCTGAAAAATCCAGTATACTATATCTACCGGTTCACCTTTAACCATGTTTATTAACTCCTTCAAAAAAGTGAAGCAGATTGTGAGGCAAGACTTGCCTTGGGTAAAGCCATGCTGAACTTGTTCCATTAAACCATGTCTTTCTATATGTTCTGTGATTTTGATGTTTAGAACACTTTCCAATATTTTTCCTGGCACTGAAGTCAGGCTAACCGGTCTGTAGTTACCCGGATCACCCCTGGAACCCTTTTTAAATATCGGGGTTACATTTGCTATCATCCAGTCTTCAGGTACAATGGATGATTTTAATGATAGGTTACAAATTTTTACTAATAGGTCTGAAATTTCATTCTTTAGTTCCTTCAGAACTCTGGGGTATATACCATCCGGTCCAGGTGATTTACTACTCTTCAGTTTGTCAATCAGGCCTACCACATCTTCTAGGTTCACCGTGATTTGATTCAGTCCATCTTAATCATTACCCATGAAAACCTTATCCATTACGGGTATCTCCCCAAATCCTCTTCAGTAAACACCAAAGCAAAGAAATCATGTAATCTTTCCGTGATGGCCTCATCTTCTCTAAGTGCCCCTTTAACCCCGATCATCTTAACAGTCCAACTGACTCCCTCATAGGCTTTCTGCTTCGGATATATTTAAAAAGTTTTTACTGTGAGTTTTTGCCTCTACAGCCAACTTATTTTCAATTCTCTCTTAGCCTGTCTTATCAATGTCTTACATTTAACTTGCCAACATTTATGCTTATCCTACTTCTTCTGTTGGTTCCTTCTTCCAATTTTGAGTGAAGATCTTTGGCTAAAATTAGCTTCTTTCACCTCCCCTTTTAACCATGCCGGAAATCGTTTTGCCTTCTTTCCACCTTTCTTAATGTGTGGAATATATCTAGACTGTGCTTCTAGAATGGTATTTTTTAACAATGACCATGCCTCTTGGACATTTTTTACTTTGTAGCTGCTCCTTTCATTTTTTTTAACAATTTTTCTTATTTTATCAAAGTTTCCCTTTTGAAAGTTTTAGCACGAGAGCCTTGGATTTGCACACTGTTCCTCTTCCAGTCATTACATCAAATTTGATCATTTTATGATCACTATTGCCAAGCGGCCCCACCACCATTACCTCTCTCACCAAGTCCTGTGCTCCACTGAGAATTAGATATAAAATTGTTCCCTCTCTATCAGTTCCTGAACCAATTGCTCCATAAAGCTATCATTTATTTCATCCATGAACGTTATCTCTCTAGCGTGACTGATGATATATATTTACCCAGTCAATATTGGGGTAATTGAAGTCTTCCATTTTAATGCACTACCAATTTGGTAGCTTCCCTAATTTCTCTTACCATTTCACTGTCCATCTCACCATCTTGACCAGGTGGACGGTAGTATACCCCTATCACTATAGTCTTCCCCGACACACAAGGGATTTCTACCCATAAAGATTCAATTTTGTATTTAGTCTCATGCAGGATGTTTATCCTGTTATACTCTATGCCATCCTGGACAGAGAGGAGCACCTCCCGGGTGCTCCTCTCTGTCATTGCGATATAATTTGTACCCCGGTATAGCACAGTCCCATTGGTTGTCCTCCTTCCACCATGTCTCTGAGATGTCAATTAAGTCTGTCATCATTCACTGCTATACATTCTAATTCTCATCTTACTTCTTAGACTTCTGGCATTGGCATACAGACATTTCAAAGTTTGTTTTTTGTTTGTATTTTCATTCTGCTTTTTAATTGATAGGTATAAGTTAGAATTTTTAGCTCAGGTGAGTTTTTAGTCAGAAAACCCAGTTGTTATCTGGACATTTCCAGATACAACTGGGTTTTTAGTCAGAAAACCCAGTTGTATCTGGATATTTCCAGGTAACCTAGGAGAGAAGGAATCTTTTTCTTCAACTTAAACCATGGGTTTTACAAATCAGGACTATATTCCTGAGGTTTCCCTGCAATTGTGAGATTGTCTACAGTAAGAACAAATTTATTTTTGTGGACTCCTCTCACATGATAACCTTTTTAGATGACAAGGAGCAGGTTAATTGAGAACGTTTGGATAGGTGATATCACAAGGACATTATTCAGATCTTATTACTTTGTTTGACCTTTGATTCATCATTTTGCTATAAATTTCACAGAAAGAGCACCACATAAAAGTGGGATGTGATTATGCACCACACACTCTTTTACTACAATGTGCATTAAGTTTATTATACCTGTAAATATTTTTACTTTTCAGTGTGTGAAGTGCCTAGATAGGCATTTCTATGGGTTTTTTTTTAGATAGAGAGAGAGAGAGCCTCTAAGATGGCACACACATCTGTTTATATCACTGTAAGAGGGTCAACTAGTAATTCCAGGTGAGGTTTGGAGGTAGCCTAGGGTTTAGGGGGGCAGTTTTACATGCACAGTCCAGACGTTATGAACAGCACAGTACACATCAGTGAAGATTTGATGTGATATTCTGGAATGAGGAAAGGTACACAAAGGCTATTTGGTGAAAGTTGGGGCAACATTCAACCAAATGGGAAAGTGCATAACCAAGTTTAGAAAAAAATTTAAATTAACTGCTAGCTGGGGTGGTCCTTTTTAGGTGCACAAGTGCCAGATTTTGTATAACCTATGCATGTGCGTACATTTGTGCGCGCAACCAGGCACGCACAAATCTACGCCCCGGACATACGCGTGTCACCGAGCCTATGCAAAATAGGCTCGGCGTGCACAGAGCGGGTTTTTGGGGTTACGTGTGTAACCCTTTGAAAATCTGCCCCAAGAGTGTTGGTTGCCCTTGAATGGAGAAGATGTTGCTGGACTATAACTGGCTCTGAGAAGAGAGAGTTTCTTGAGTTCATTCTGCAATGGCCCAAGGCTGGGGAAGGTGGAAAGTGGGGAGAGGGGACTGAAGGCAAGGGTCAGCAGTGTGAATGAGAGACAGCAGATGACAGACTGGTTGATAAGGTAGTGAGGAATTGTTTCATTGTTTCCTGCCACCATATTGAGGATAGGGGATGTGTGGCAGTGAGGTCAGTGGCCACAACAAACCTGGAATTTTCAGGTTGCAATGAAGCTGAAGCTACTACCACAAGAAGAGTGACAGAGAAACAGCAAGCAGCAACCTCATCTTCCACTGTTTTGGTCTGGTTCCAGGGGCCAGTTTAATGGTCCTGAGACATAATTAGAAATTCTGGTGTCATTGCATGTTTTACATTTAAATACCTTCTGCCGGAAATAAGTGCAGGCAGGAAGGTTCCAGACAAAGATAGAAACTAAAAAAAGGAGGCACAATTTCAGTATGAGATGCACTGTGTGAAACTCAAGGCAGCTGGCATGAGCCTGGGAATGTTTTGTGGTGACAATTGGGAGTAGACAGTTGGGACTGAGAGGGAATGGGGCAAGGCAACTTGAAGCGAACTCAGGTTTCTTTTAATGAAAAAGAAAAGAAAACAAGCAGTGCAAGTCACTCAGTAGGTCATAGAAGTTACAAAAGAAGTCGTGTGAGATCCTATAGTTTGAAATATGACTACAGACACTGAAAACAAAAAAAAAAAATGCATTTTAATAAGTATCTCTTGATTATGAAACAAAAATCCTATACAAAAAGAGAAGGAAAACAGTTTGAAGTAAAAGAAATGTAGTTAAAAAAAATGAAGAATGATGCATGTAATAGTTAAATCTGCTCTAATTTAAAGAAATAATTGAGTAGAAAGTGGCAGTGCCAGGGTTTAAATATAAAAAGGTTATTGTGAGATTGAACCTGCCACTTAAGTTTGTTTTGAACAGAACTGACAGGGAGCCGAATGTTCAGCTGGTGAGTCACAGGACAGATGAAAAAGCTGGCAAATTGGCAAAGCACTTTTGTGACCACCTCTGGAGGACTTTTGAGAGAGAGAGAAACACTGCCTGACTGACTATCTACAAAGCCCTTATAGTAGTTAGCTATTTATGCTACTATAGGAGGCCCACTTAGTAACTTGAGGTGAGGTTTAGGTATTAGTGTAGGGGTTAGGGGACACGTTGACATTCAGAGTGAGACGTACGAACAGAGCAGTGCACTCTTGTGAAGATTTGATGTCCTTCGGAGTGAGGAAACTGACACAATGATGACATTTGCACCATGTTCTCCAAAGCATAGCTTGATGGGACCCTCTACCTGGGTAACATCAAGCTAGGTTGAGAGAACATTGCACAAATCTCATCTTTGGGAGAGTTTCCTCACTCCGAAGGACATCAAATCTTCACAAGAGTGCACTGTTCTGCTCTTTCATCTGACTCTGCATGTAAATGTTGCCCCTAACCCCTACACTACTACCTAAACCTCATCTCGAGTTACTAGGTGGGCCTCCTATAGTAGCATAAATAGCTGCTTACTATGGTGCCACCCCAGAGTCTCTCTCTCTCTTTTACTCCATCTCAGGCCCTTCCCCAGCCTAAAAATCACAAATTGCATTATGGGTACATCGCACAACTTAGCGCAGTTGAAAAAGGTGTAGTTATGGCTTTGTGAAGCCAGCCCAGTTTTACAGAATTTCCTCCCCAATCCCTCCCCTTTGAAAAATTTGGATTGCACCATGCATTATGGTGCTTATCGCATATGTTAAGGCATTTTCCACATGCGAAAAAAGCCAGCACGCGATTTGATAAATGACCCTGTATGTTTGGAGAGAAACCCCTAATAAAGGTAAAAGAAGAAGAAATTGTATTTAATAAAAGTCTGAAGAAACTGAACGTGAATATTTTTACCTGTTGAATGTTCCTGAGAATATTACCTGAAAAGAAAAATAAAATATTATTAAATTTAAGTACTGATTACCACAATTTTAGGGTTGTATCGGTGAGGTTTTATTTTTATTTTATTTTAATTCAATTTCTTATTTTATTACAACTATACACTTTGAATTAAATTTAAAATGTGTCTCTTATGAGTCTGCCTCTCTCCTCTAGCCCTGGGGAAACTGATTGTGAATGTAAATGAGGAGCTTTCTTGTATGGATCTTTTCACTTACAGAACATGGGAGCCCCATGGGAAATAGAATGAACCTATCCTAAGGAACTGAATAAGAGGATTGCCAAACGATTGGCATTTTTTGACACCAAATAAGGGGAAACATTTTTGATAGCTTATTTCTGTGGAAAGATGATGGATTGCACTTATTTAATCCTTTTAAATGAGTGAGAGAGTGATTTGTCCCTATTACAGTTTCCTGGCTCAGTGAGCTCTGCTTCTTGCCCACTTTCCTGATGACCACTAATGTGAGCTATGAAAGATTCCCATCGTTCAGAAAGTAACCATAAAACTAAAACCTGATTTTAAGCATAAATTACTGATCTTTATAATAAAGTATGATCACGGATTCATTACATTTTGAAAACGGTGCTGTGTCCATTGCATCCTTCATGCAGGAAACCAGTTTCCACACACAGGACTAGTGACCAGGAACAAATGTTGGCCAAAGTTCAGTCACTGAAAGCAACAGTCTGTTCTGTGCTGCCTTTTCCTCTGGTTGCCATGGAAGCGGCCAGCAGCCACTTTCAGCCCATACTGTGCCATTTTAATTCTCCATTCAGTATAAATACTAGCAGCTTCTATTTCTTCTTTATACAAAGTGAAGGTTACCCAAGGTTTACTTTATATTAATAAAATATCATGTAATCAGCCATGCTCAAACTATGGAGCTAATGCAAGAAAGTTTAACATGCAGAGTAAGAGCCTCAACTGTGACAGGTACAACTTGCCACCCATCTGCCCCCACCCTGGGATGTACATGGCAGCAGCAGCAGCAGCAAGTCAATTACATACAGCAGTGCAATCATTGGGTATAAATAAAAACTCCATCTAACCTCCCAAATACCCACAGGGTTACCATGTCCATGTCTACTGCATTTCATTTCATATCACTCAGCAAGCATTATGACATGCATTGCATCAGCATCATGCCACTTCAGGGTTGGCTGTAGAAGCCTGGCCCCTCTACACATTTCTCGGTCTGGGAACGCTGGACCACCAAAGCCTTGCCCCTTGCACTGTGCTGCAATTGGATCATTGATTATTGAGTAAACATTGTCTGCATTGCAATGGTATCCTGGTCTGTAAAGAGCAGGATCCACTTGAGTATGCAACATAATTCTTTGGGTGGTGATCAGGCCAGTCATTGACTTGCAGGCAATTCATCTCCGCTCTCCCCACCCAAGCGATGTTAACAAAGAAATGTCAGTTACTTTTGTATTCCTTGTCAAATCAGCTACTAAATCAATACTTCCTGTGAACCTTTGGACATGATCAAGAAGAGGATGGTGGGTGGGCCAGCTCACAAAAATGTTGCATTTGGCCAACTGCCCCCCAGCCCTCCCTGCCTAACTAAACCTACATTAGTAACCCCCTGCCTATGGCCCTCTCTTACCATTTGAAGGCTGGGCGCCTCCCTACTCCATATGGGGGATATGTCGGCTCCTTTTGTGTACACTAAAATAATGCCCTATGCAATAAAGCCTTAACTTGCACATCAGGAAGTCCTCCATCACATTAACATGTAAACAGAAAAATTAGTATTTAGTAGCATGTAAATGAAGAATCATCAGAGGCAAATGCAAAAATATAACACTTGCTTTGGAGGATGTGCTAAATTTGCACCATACAGGTTGCGGCCTTAGACATCTGCCACTAGTGTGCCAGCAAGGGATTTTCACGTTTGGTGCTTTTTTCTTAGGGAGGCAAAACCTTTTCTTCTAACACCCTCTGCCATTACCACTTCATCCCATTCTCTGTAGCATGGTGGACATTTGACACATTCATTACGAATTCACACCGCCCCCTGTCCAGTGTCCACTGACCTCAGAAAAGGGTTTGTCTTTTTACAAGTAGAGCATTAGTGTGTGTAATCCTTTTTTTTCATATACACACACACACACACACACACACACAAGGGTGGACATTGTATGGCACAAGCACACATGGGCAGAGACCTAATTGCACACACTTTCTTGTTCAAAAAAGTGCCATGCTGTTGCACAACCAGGACATATTTATTGTCAGCACCAACAGGGTTCAAACTCTCAGTGCCAGAGATTGCAGACCAGTATTCTTCCAATGAGCTGAAGAGGCTGCTGTTGGTAGACAGGCAGTAGTCAGGGAAGGTGGCAGACAAGAGGCAAGAAAGTCCAGGCAATGTTAGATTCCAGGCAATGATAAAGGCACAGGTGAGCAATCTGAGGAGAGATTGGGTAGGAGCTGGCAGGGGAAGGCAGGGCAGAGGCAAGGCAAATTGGAATGAGACAAAGAATGCTGGAATAAAGCAAGGCAGGAATATCAACATGCACTGCAAGGCACGAGGACCTGTTGCTGAGGTGCTGGCTGGGAACATGGCTCAGGTTGAAATACCCAGCCAGTGCTGACATCATCAAAGGGCAACACACCTGGTTTTCTGCCATGGGGCCTTCTTAAAGTACACAGCGGCATGCACATGTGCCTAGGGAGTAGCATGCTGGAGTGAGGCAGTTGGTGTCTGAGGACCATGATAGAGACAGGAACAGATAAAAACAGGATGGTAGATGAGTAGAAATAGAAGACAGAATCAGAAGCGATGATAACATCATGGCAAAGGAATCCCAGAAAGACCTGTTGAGGAGGTGCTGGCTGGTTACACTGAGCTCCTTATACAGTATCTTAAGGCAGTGATGATGTCATCAACCAGCACCACAGGACGTCCTGCCTGCAGGGCCTATAAGGCTCAGGGATTGTGGTCTGCCTCCTAGTCAGAGCCACTGGATGCCACAAATTGCAGGGAGGTACATTGGAAGAGCCAGTGGCCAAAGGCACCACTGGGGAGGTACAGAACATTAAAATACCACTCCTCTTAAGCTCCTCCCCCAGGGCTGGCTATCCTAGGCTTGTGGGGAAAAAGCCAATGGAATCTCTTGACCAACTTTGGAGCATTAAGATTAGTTGCTGGTTTCCATAAACTCTCATCAGACCTGTAACCTTTAAAATCAATGAAGTAATATATTCTGCATCTCACTATCTTGGATTTA
This sequence comes from Rhinatrema bivittatum, assembly GCF_901001135.1. Classification (NCBI taxonomy): domain Eukaryota; kingdom Metazoa; phylum Chordata; class Amphibia; order Gymnophiona; family Rhinatrematidae; genus Rhinatrema; species Rhinatrema bivittatum. Next base: position 11,894,993 of record NC_042624.1, on the reverse strand, counting down.
CAATGTCTTTAATTTCAAATTTGGTGTCTGTGTCAAAAGCAACAGTGGAAGGTGTCAGAATCTTTCACACAACTTTGTCAAAGATTAATGGTTTAAAAGGATACATGGAACAAGTTGTGGATGCGGAGAGATGGAAGCAGCTTGAGCCGACTAAGTCGCTGCAGAACTTCATAAGGCCACATGAATTTGGGTGCAAATTTGATGGACGGCATCTTGAGTTTAACCTTGGTATTCAGCCAGACATTGCCACCAGGGGAGAACTGTGGGGTTCATCAGTGTTTCTTGTTGGCACTCTTTTTTGTAGTGCTCAGTAGCTTTTTTTTAAGGAGCACCTCAATCTTTTATCAGTTGTTTTGCCGACTTAGGGATAGCTGTTCTTCTAGTAAAGTTCCTATATAAAATAAATGACTGCTTCATGGAACAACTGGTGCAAGTGTAGAGAGACATCACATGTTTTACCACTGAAATCAGCAAATATGAATCATAATAACTAATAAACATGCAGTTAATACTGACAGGCACTGTCTCAAAGGAAAAAGAAAATACCTTCCCCTGATACATTTAACTAGATCTGCCTGTTTAAATAAACAAGAAGACAGAAGGACTATACCAGCTAAATCCCAAAGTAGGAGTCATGGATCGGCCAAGATTCCAGAGGTCAGAAGGACCCCCCACCTTGAAAGAAGGGAGGGCAGTCCGAGACGGAGAAAAAACATTCTGGCATAACAGCTTGGTACAGTCATGGCAGGTCTTCCCTCAAAGAAATGGGGAGCAGAAAAAGATCTGCAATGAGACAGACCCCCCTCCCCCCCAAGACTGGGGAAGGGGGAAAAGACCTGCAATGTGCCAAAGACCCTCTACCCATCATGAGATTATGCATGAGCGTATGCATATTTATCCACTGGAAAGTATAAGACAGGGGACAAATAAGGAGAAAAAGGAGCAAACCCTGAGAGTGACCCAGAAAGGAAGAGCAAAAGGGGAGTCTGAAGAAGCCAAGAACTCCCTCCTATCAAGGAGGGAGAAGACTAGGTGGGGCCAGGAGACCAGAGAGTGGAGGCATCCTAACGAGAGATGGTGGTGAGAAGTCTGAGGTGATGGGAAGCCGAGAGCAGCTCTGCCTCTATGGGAAGGGACCCAGAAGCAAGTCCCAAACAAATGGTAGCTGTGCAAGAACCCATCCCAGAGTCATCTCCTTGCCTGCCCACATTCTCCAGCTCTCCAGACGGAGTTTGTGTCAGAAGTATACAGGGGAGATTGTCTGAAGTGTGGACCAGAGATAAGTAATTAACCATAAGTATTAATATATTAAACAGGATACGTTTTATGACATGTGTGAACTCACCCATGGTAAACTGGTGCTCAGTAGTCAGGATGTTAGACACATGTATTATCTTCTAAATGCTAAATCCTGCTAATTCTGATAAATGAAAGTCTATTTCTGAGGAGAATACATTTTTTTCCAGAGCTTAAAATTGTGAAGTAAGTTAAGAGGGCAACTTAGTGTCCTGTAGCATAAGAACATAAACAATTGCCATGCTGGGTCAGACCAAGGGTCCATCAAGCCCAGCATCCTGTTTCCAACAGAGGCCAAACCAGGCCACAAGAACCTGGCAATTACCCAAACACTAAGAAGATCCCATGCTACTGATGCAATTAATAGCAGTGGCTATTCCCTAAGTAAACTTGTTTAATAGCCGTTAATGGACTTCTCCTCCAAGAACTTTGCCAAATCTTTTTTTAACCCAGCTACACTAACTGCACTAACCACATCTTCTGGCAACAAATTCCAGAGATTTATTGTGCGTTGAGTGAAAAAGAATTTTCTCCAATTAGTCTTAAATGTGCTACTTTCTAATGTCATGGAATGCCCCCTAGTCCTTCTATTATTCGAAAGTGCAAATAACCACTTCACACCTACTCGTTCAAGACCTCTCATGATCTTAAAGACCTCTATCATATCCCCCCTCAGTCGTCTCTTCTCCAAGCTGAACAGCCCTAACCTCCACAGCCTTTCCTCATAGGGGAGCTGTTCCATCCCCTTTATCATTTTGGTTGCCCTTCTCTGTACCTTTCCATCGCAACTATATCTTTTTTGAGATGCAGTGACCAGAATTGTACACAGTATTCAAGGTGTGGCCTCACCATGGAGCAATATAGAGGCATTATGACATTTTCCATTTTATTAACCATTCCTTTCCTAATAATTCCTAACATTCTGTTTGCTTTTTGACTGCTGCAGCACACTGAGCCGATGACTTTAAAGTATTATCCACTATGATGCCTAGATCTTTTTTCCTGGGTGGTAGCTCCTAATATGGAACCTAACATGTAACTAAAGCAAGGGTTATTTTTCCCTATATGCAACACCGTGCACTTGTCCACATTAAATTTCATCTGCCATGTGGATGCCCAATCTTCCAGTCTTGCAAAGTCCTCCTGTAATGTATCACAATCCGCTTGTGATTTAACTACTCTGAATAATTTTGTATCATCTGCATATTTGATAACCTCACTCATCTTATTCCTTTCCAGATCATTTATATATATATTGAAAAGCACCGGTCCAAGTACAGATCCCTGAGTAACTCCACAGTTTACCCTTTTCCACTGAGAAAATTGACCATTTAATCCTACTTTCTGTTTCCTGTCTTTTAACCAGTTTGTAATCCACGAAAGGACATTGCCTCCTATCCATGACTTTTTAGTTTTCTTAGAAGCCTCTCATGAGGGACTTTGTCAAACGCCTTATGAAAATCCAAATACACTACATCTACCAGTTCACCTTTATCTACATGTTTATTAACCCCTTCAAAAAATGAAGCAGATTTGTTAGGAAATAGACTTCCCTTGGGTAAATCCATGTTGACTGTATTCCATTAAACCATATTTTTCTATATGCTCTACGATTTTGATCTTGAGAATAGTTTCCACTATTTTTTTCCCGGCACTGAAGTCAGGCTCACTGGTCTATAGTTACCCGGATCGCCCCTGGAGCCTTTTTTAAATATTGAGGTTACATTATCCACCCTCCAGTCTTCAGGTACCATGGATGATTTTAATGATAGGTTACAAATAGATCAACTAATAACTAATAGATCAAACATTTTATTTTTTAGTTCCTTCAGTACCCTAGGAAGCATACCATCCAGTCCAGGTGATTTGCTACTCTTCAGTTTGTCAATATGGCCTAATACATCTTCCAGGTTCATAGTGATTTCATTCAGTTCGTCTGACTCATTGCCCCTGAAAACCATCTCTGAAACTGGTATCTCCTCAAGATCCTTATTAGTAAACACGGAAGCAAAAATTTAATTTAGTCTTTCTGCAATGGCCTTATCTTCCCTAAGAGCCCCTTTAACCCCTTGTTCATCTAATGGTCCAACTAACTCCCTCACAGGTTTCTTGCTTCAGATATATTTTAAAATTTTTATTATGAGTTTTTGCCTCTATGGCCAACTTCATTTCAAATTCTCTCTTTGACTGTCTTATCAATGTTTTATACTTAACTTGACAATGCTTATGTTTTATCCTATTTTCTTCAGATGGATCCTTCTTCCAATTTTTGAAGGATGCTTTTTTGGCTAAAATAGCCTCTTTCATCTCACCTTTTAACCATGACTGTAATCATTTTGCCTGCCTTCCACATTTCTTAATGTGCGGTATACATAAGGACTGCACCTCTAGGATTGTATTTTTAAACAATGTCCATGCTTGTTGAACATTTTTAACCTTTGCAGCTGAACCTTTCAGTTCTTTTCTAGCTATTTTCCTCATTTTATCAAAGTTTTCCTTTTGAAAATTTAGTGTTAGAGCTTCAGATTTATGTATTTTCCCCCTTCCAGTTATTAGTTTAAATTTGATCATGTTATTATCACTATTGCCAAGTGGCCCCACCACCGTTACATCTCTCACCAAATCCTGCGTTCCACTAAGAATTAAATCTAAAATAGCTCCCTCTTGTTTGTTCCTGAACCAATTGCTGCATGAAGAAGTCATTTATTATATCCAGGAACCTTATGTCACTAGCAAGTCCTGATGTTACATTTACCCAGTCAGTATTGGGGTAATTGAAATCTAGTAATCAAAAGATGGGAACACAACTATCAATATTATAAATTGCCTCCATGAAGGTGTCAGCAAGCCAGTCGCTGTGTTTACAATCAAAACCAGCCAGTCTTCTCCATCATCCACCTTCACACAAATTTATTTCAAAAATACTTTTTAATGAGTTTTTTGTATATTTTTTATTTTTTATATAAAAATCCCAATCCAGGAATTTTCAGCTCTTCAAAAAAGCTTTTCACAATGAGGTCAATGAGTAAGAAAACCTACTCACAGCTGAAAGTCACCTAAAAGCGTAATCACTTTCTTTACTATTTTTATCATAATTAAGTATTAATTTAAGAGAGCCAGTATAAAACGTATATGATTATCCAATGAATCATATAAATGCAAGTTCCAATCCACTTCCATATAGAATAGATTTTTGAAACAAGTAACCAAAAAACTGATTGGCACCCCACTAGATAAATGTACAGACCAAACTGATATAGGCAAAGCTGTGTTAGAAGCTATATACCTACCTTTGCTTGTCCAGCTCTGGGCTATTCATATTGTCTGGTTTCATGTACATAGATATGGAGAGTAGGGATGTGCAGCAGGGACAGATTCGTCCCATTCGGTATTCGTATTCATGGGGTGCCAAATCCATTGCATCCGTTCTCCGGGGACCCCGATCCGTTCATTAGTTACGTATGTATTCGTTTCCCAAAAAAAACCCCATCCCAACCCTTTAAATTTAATTAACTACAACCTCCACCTTCCTGACCCCCCAAAAACTTACCAAATGTCCCTGGTGGTCCAGCGGGGGTCCTGGCGTGATCTCCTGCTCTCGGGCTGTCAGCTGCCGGTATTCAACATGGCGCCAATAGCCTTTGCACCCACTATGTCACAGGGGCTACCGGTGCCATTGGTCGGCCCCTGTCACATGGTAGGAGCAATGGACAGCCGGCGCCATCTTGTGCAAATACTGGTGAAGCCTCGAGGCTCTTATGACTGTCTTTTTATATGAATTATTGTGGTTGAGGTTGTATATAGCAGTACTATACCAGATTATAAACATTTCAGAAAGAATAGGGATGACAGAAAGAGAGGAGGACTAGCTGTTTATATTTTTAAAAATAAAACTATCCAAACTAGTGAAAGGCAGGACTTGTGGGGAAGAAAGAGATATTGCAGTTGTATTAGAAAGGGGTGATGACTTCCATCTACACTGGTTTGATTTACAGATCTCCAACAGATGGAAGAACTGGATAGAGATCTGGTTCAGGAAGTCCATTAGATGGTAAAGAGGGGGAAGGTGGTGTTTGTGGATCACAGGATCCTGACTCCATATGAGGGGCTGTCCTCAGTAAAGTGGTGATGGAATTGGGCATGAAGGTATTTCTGGAAGTGGATATTCAAAAGCCATTTAGATGGATAACTGAAAAATTATCCATCTAAATTGCTACCCTGGTGATATTCATCACTGTATGCTGCTGAATAGAGATGTGAATCGTGTCCTTGATCGTCTTAACGATCGATTTCGGCTGGGAGGGGGAGGGAATCGTATTGTTGCCATTTGGGTGTGTAAACTATCGTGAAAATCGTTAAAATCGTGAGCCGACACACTAAAACCCCCTAAAACCCACCCCCGACCCTTTAAATTAAATCCCGCACCCTCCCGAACCCCCCCCCCAAATGCTTTAAATTACCTGGGGATCCAGCGGTGGTCCAGAATGGCGGCGGTCCGGAACGGCCCCCTCAATTGAATCCTGTTGTCTTCAGCCGGCTCCATTTTGCAAAATGGCCGCCGCAAAATGGCGGCGGCCATAGACAAAAACGATTCGACGCAGGAGGTCGTTCCGGACCCCCGCTGGACTTTTGGCAAGTCTTGTGGGGGTCAGGAGGCCCCCCCAAGCTGGCCAAAAGTTTCTGGGAGTCCAGCGGGGTTCAGGAAGCGATTTCTTGCCGCAAATCGTTTTCCGTATGGAAAATGGCGCCGGCAGGAGATCGACTGCAGGAGGTCGTTCAGCGGGGGTCCGGAACGACCTCCTGCGTCGAATCGTTTTTGTCTATGGCCGCCGCCATTTTGCGGCGGCCATTTTGCAAAATGGAGCCGGCTGAAGACAACAGGATTCAATTGAGGGGGCCGTTCCGGACCGCCGCCATTCTGGACCACCGCTGGATCCCCAGGTAATTTAAAGCATTTGGGGGGGGGGGGTTCGGGATGGTGGGGGATTTAATTTAAAGGCTCGGGGGTGGGTTTTAGGGGGTTTTAGTGTGCCGGTTTTCCTGCCCTCCCCCTTCCCCTGATTTACGATTTTTTAACGATAAATCGGGGGAATTGGTATTGTATCGTGGCCCTAACGATTTTTGATGATTTAAAATATATCGGACGATATTTTAAATCGTCAAAAAACGATTCACATCCCTACTGCTGAATTCTAGCCATGTAATGAGTTATGTGACTAGAATTTACCCGCATTAGTCGGAGGCTATCCGGATGTGAGCAGGAGGCATTTCCAGGTGGAGTAGAGTTAACTGCTTAAGCTGTTTAAGATATGCAGCTGTGGTCAGGCCATAGGGCTGTCCTAAAGTTAGCTGGTTAGACATAACTGGCTAGCTTTAAGATAGCTGGGTATATCCAGCTGTGCCATAGCACCACTGAATATTCCCTGCTAATTAGCTGGATGTGTTTATCCATCTAACTAAACACACAAATATATAGGAAATCTTATATATTTGTGTGTTGAGTAAAGATCAGGGGATCTACACTCTCTCTTTTTGTGATTACCATATCCATCTAACTAGCCAAGCTGCATAGCAGCTGAAAATGGACTTCCTAATCTCTGACTGGGTGTCCAGCTGAGCACCAATGATGATTTGATACATTAATCTGAATGATGACAAGACACTCATAAGTCAAAGGTTCCGTATTTCAAAAATACGGACTTTAATAAACTGGAAAAATGCCTGAGGAGAGTGGGAGAATGTAGGTGAAAATTAGGATCAGGGGTTAGGTAAAAAGAAGTAATAGCAATAAATTCTGATGTTAAAAAAGTAACTAAAAACAAGAGAATAAAGAGAATGATTTCCTGTAGTTTTCAAATGAGATGGCTGAGCATTGCCTTAGCAAGGGAGTGGGGACCTTGGCCCCTAGGCACTAAGCTGTAGGTAATGGGTAATGTTCCCTCCAAGATGCACACAGCTTTTAGCCCCCCATGAATACCAGTGGAACCGTGTTGGAGCTCATCGTACCTGAAACAAAGAAGAGACTGGCGGAATATCTGGAAACTTGCACTCCAGGTGCTCCTCCTCCTTCCTGCCAGTGTAGCCCCAGAAGAAAAAAGTTTCTGAAACCACACAAACAGCAAGGAGGAGAAGTGTCTCTCCGCATGCAGAAAAGGTGCATACCTGTGGCAGAGCCAATGTGGATCCCATCTCACAGCGGCTAAATAAGAGGAGTGCCTGTATCAGCACTACCACAGAGCTCATCCTGTGATGACCTACAAAAAGGAGGCCCAGGAGGAGAAGGAGAGTGAGCCTGTGGGAGCTTTGGAGATGCCAGAAGCAGTTCAAATTACCTTGAAAATACTGTTTTTCCTATTGGCGAGGGTAAGGAATTTCTGTGCCCTACCAAATTGAAACTCTTCCTGTCTAACGTCATCACTCGGGGACTATAAGAATGCCCCACCCACGGCGAACAGTCGACGTTGGCACGCGTCGCCCAAGCCGCGCGCGCCTAAGGGGCGTGCGGCTTTGTCTGATAAAGTTGATAATTTACACTTTCAAGTAAGTAAAAATATGTTCTTGAACTCTTTGGCTTACTTTATCTTTCTCATCTGCTCCTTCTCCTCCACCTTGAAGCAGTATTCAACCGGAAAATATCTGAAGGAACTGAAACGTCTCTCAAGTTTAAGTATTGATTGACTGTAAATTAATGTCTCATACCAAGAGGAAAGGGAGACTAAGGGAGATGGTGGCAGCAACTCCCCTGACATCCCAACTCAAGAAAAAATTGAGAAATTCTTCAAAATTACTTCAGGGAAAACTCTCGAGGGAAGCGCTGCAAGTCTTCCAGAGGAGCCTGGGAATGACATGCCTACTTCACCAATATCTTTAAGCCCGGGAGCACTGATAACACCATTTCCTCCCTGTCAGGAACTCCAGCAAGTAAATATAATATCAGTTAGTACCCCAATTGGGCCATTGGAAGAACTTTCCAACTTGTCCCATGTGGTAAGAAAAGATCTTTCCCTGCAGGGAGGTTCGAATTGACAACCCAGTTCACATGTAGGTGTGTTGGAAGCTGGGATGAAAGACTCTACTACATTATCCCCCATAAAGAAGTTGGAGAAACCTTCTGTCATAACATTGGACTCAGTTTGGACAGCAATTATGTCTCTTGAAAGTGCAGTATCAAAATTGACAACTATTACGTTGCAGATGAATAATCGAGTGGAAGTAAATGAGGAAACAGTACAAAAGCATGATGAGAAATTGGTAGAGATAGAACAAAAAGTAACTCCGTTACAAAAAATTCAAGCTAATTTAATTCAGGGGGATAAGGCACAAAGTAGAAACTTAGAAAAACTAGAAAATGAAGCGAGGTAATTAAACCTAAGGGTTAATAATTTTCCATTAATTAGATTTTCCTTGCTACAAGATCAGTTTAAGAAATATATGATAGATGTTTTAAAAATTCCAAGAGAACCTTCTCCTCCCATTTCAAAAATATATTATTTAAAGTCAACCAATTTATTGGAGGAACAAGCATCCTTATTAGATGTATCTCATGTACTAGAGTCTTCAAATGATGAGGCAATAGTAAAAAAAAGGAACTGTTCTTGTCAAATGTGTCTTTCCCTCAGATAGGGACACTGTTTTGGGATTGTTCCTTAGAAATAGAATGAAAACATTTTATGATTACCAAATCTGGATTTTTCCTGATGTTACAAGGGCAATTCAAATTAGACAGAAGCAGTTCCTTAAAATGAAAACAATGGCTGACCAATTAGGAATTCAAATGTTGATTAGATATCCATGTAAATGTTTAATTCGACTTAAAAATAACAGATATGTATATTTCGAGCCAGAAGACTTAAAAGCCTTTTTGGAAGCGAAAAGGATGTTGGGAATAAGTAGAGTCTAGTTGTCTGTTTAGAAAGTAGAGAAGCAATACCTTCGATTATATTTGATGTATTTCCTTAATTTAGCTCTTGTAATGGTGGTTGGATATCTGTTTGATTTCTTGGTAATAGGATATTTATTTTATTTATTTATTTATTAACTTTTATTTACCGACATTCGTGAAGCACATCATGCCGGTTTACAATGAACTCAGGTGGGAGATACAGTATAACAATATGACAATAAAACAGTAAGATATTACTAACGCAAGAGCAAAAACAAAAACAACAAAATACAACAAAATAAACAATAAATGAAACCAAGGAATAGAGATTTGAGGGAGGGTAGGGGAGGGAGGGTAGGCTGAGGGGCAGGGCGAGGGGGGGGAGGGAGGGGAAGGGATAGGAGGTGGGTGGGAAAGGGGGGGGGGAAGGGGGGAGAGGTAAAGTTAACAGAGGTAAAGGGAGAGAATAAAGCAGAAAAGAGGGATACTATGTACAGATGACTAATGTACTGGAATCACTTAACTAAATAGAATTATGGAACAATTGAAACAGGTGGTATTTACTGGGATAAAGTTTCTTCAAAGCAGTGGCGTAGCCACGGGTGGGCCTGGGTGGGCAGCTGCCCACCCAATTTAGACCCAGGCCCACCCAACTGACACCAGAACTGCAAAGCTGTCGCGGGATCCCATCCCCGCGACAGTGAAGAGGAGAACCCATGCTTGGCATGCCATCATGGCACACGTGGGGAAGCGGTCCTACAACCATATGGCCGACCGATCTTCCTGTTTGCGGGGGGAGCGGAAGCGCCGTGCACAGCTTCCACTTCCTCCCCCCAAAGCAGGAAGATCAGCTGCCTCTCCTGCTGCCACTGGCCTCCTGCTATCTTCGGGCCGTATGGCCGACCGATCTTCCTGTTTGGGGGGGGGGGGGGGGGGAGGAGAGCGGAAGCGCCGCGCACAGTTTCCGCTTCCTCCCCCCAGAGCAGGAAGATCAGCTGGCCTCTCCTGCTGCCACTGGCCTCCTGCGTACAGCCGACCGATCTTCCTGTTGGGGGGGGGGGGACGAGCGGAAGCGCCGCGCACAGCTTCCGCTCCCCCCCCCCCCCAGCAGGAAGATCGGTCGGCCATATGACTCGAAGATAGCAGGAGGCCAGTGGCAGCAGGAGAGGCCAACTGATCTTCCTGCTCTGTGGGGAGGAAGCGGAAACTGTGCGCGGCGCTTCCGCTCTCCTCCCCCCCCCCCCAAACAGGAAGATCGGTCGGCCATACGGCCCGAAGATAGCAGGAGGCCAGTGGCAGCAGGAGAGGCCAGCTGATCTTCCTGCTCTGGGGGGAGGAAGCGGAAACTGTGCACAGGCTTGAATGTGTATGTGAGGATGAGAATGGGAGCCTTGTTGTGTGTGTGTGGGTGAAAATCGGACCCTGGGTGTGTATGGGAGTGAGAATGGAGTCTTGAATGTGTGTGGGTGATAATGGAAGCTTGAATATGTGGGTGAGGATGGAAGCTTGAATATGTGGGTGAGGTTGGAAGCTTGAATGTGTGTATATATGGGTGAGGATGGAAGCTTGAATGTGTGTATATATGGGTGAGAATGGGAGCCTGGGTTTGTGTGTGTGGGTGAGAATGGAAGCTTGAATATGTGGGTGAGGATGGAAGCTTGAATATGTGGGTGAGGATGGAAGCTTGAATGTGTATATATATGGGTGAGAATGGGAGCCTGGGTTTGTGTGTGGGGGTGAGAATGGAAGCTTGAATATGTGGGTAAGAATGGGTGCTTGAAAGTGTGTATGTGTGGGTGAGAATGGGAGAATGGTTTTGTGTGTGTGGATGAGAATGGGTGCCTGGATGTGCGTCTGTGTGTGCATAAGAATATAAGCCTGGGGAGGGGTGAGAAAGTGAGAGCTTGTATGTGTGTCTGCAGAGAATGTGAGCTTGGGGGGGGGGAGAGCATATGAGAGTGAGAGCCTGAGTGTGTGAGGGAGTCTGTGAGAGAAAGCATTTATGTATATATGTGTGTGTGTGTGGAAGGGAAGAAGACAGTAGTAGAAAAGACACTGAAGAGGAATTAGGAAATGAGCGACAAGGGAAAAAATGGGAAAGAGAGACCAGGACCAACTGATTAGAAAAATACAAAGATCAGACAACAAAGGTAAAAAAAAAATATATATATATATATATATCTATAGAGAGAGAGAGAGAGAGAGGGAGATGTTAGCAATTTAAATATGTCATCTTTGGGAATGTGCATTCTTATATTTTTGTATTTTGCTCTTTCTTAAGTATTCCACTGTTCAGACATTTTAGTTTCTCAGGCTTTCTATTTTGGCTTTATCTACATGTTTCTGTTTTTAATTTATAGTCTCTTATTTCTATATTAGGTAAGGGTCGGTCTCAGTTTTGCCTGTTTGTGACAGAAATGAGTATTTCTAGCATATAGTTTCTCTGTAGTAGTAGTCCAGCCTGTTCTGTTATTCCCGTAGGTGATGTATTAATGTTATAGGGCCTGGTGTAGTATTTGCATTGCTTTTTCATAAGGTTGCTGTTTGAATCCTGAGAGTCAGTGCTGTGATTGTTTGGCAAGGTTCCAGATGCCTCTTTCTTTGCAAAAGTTTGTTACTTCACAAAATAGCAGTGGAGGATTATTTTTTGCTGAGATTACACCAGAATTTGAATTTTTTTTTCATGTTACTTGTAATGTGAATTGCCCTAGCTCTGCGCTGCACCTGTTCTGATGATTAATTATATTTTATTGTATTTATGAAGATTTCTGGGTTTCTGCAAAGATGGTTCATGAAAGAATACATTAATTTTTGTTTTATTATATGATTGGATTTGATTGTTTTCTATACTTGAAATAATTGAAGTAAATTATTTTAAAGTTTCATACATGACACATAATGGCTGTTGCAAACTACTTAGAAAGCCATTCTAGGGTGCAGTATATGGCATTATTTATCAGTAAGAAAACAACTAGTAGACCTGCATGCCTTGTGCCCACCTATGTTAAGCTTGTGCCCACCCAAAAAATCAATTCTGGCTACGCCACTGCTTCAAAGGTATGCTAGGGGTGTAGAGGGCAAAGGGACAAAAGGGGGGGGGGTAGGGTGGTGGCTGGGTGTCGAGGTAAGAGGGAGGTGACCAGGGGAGGAGGGGAGGGGATCAGGGGAGAAATTAAGTTTGGTTTGTGTCAGGGTAGGCCTGTCGGAAAAGCCATGTCTTGACTCCTTTCTTAAAGTTGTGAAAGGATGTCTCTTGGCGTAGGAAGGTGGGGAGGGAGTTCCAGAGGGTAGGGCCAGCGACGGAGAAGGCTCTCCCTCTGGTGTGAGTTGAATGTGCTGCTTTGAGGGATGGGATGAGGAGAGTGCTTGTATGGGTTGTTCTTGTGGGACGGTTGGAGGAGCGGTAACGAGGCATTTCATCGAGCCAGGTGTGGTTGTGTTTATGTAGGGAGTTGTGAAGGATGGTGAGGGTTTATATATATATCTGAAGTTGTAAGATTTTCATAGATTGTACAGATGGAGATTTAGTAATAATTGCTATGTATACGACAGTAGATATCCGAAATGTTAGTGACAGTGTATGTCATGATATTATATAAATAAATAAAAAATAAATTTAAAAAAAAGGAGGCCCAGAGGTGAGAGGGAGGCTGAGGCCATGTAGAGTGTGTGTGTTTGTGTGTGTTGGAGAGAATTAGTTGATAGCCTGTGTGTGTGTGAGGTGACAGAATGTGACAGTGAGAGCCTATGTGTGTGTGACAGCCTGTGAGAGAGTGTGCATATTTATGTGAGACCCTATATGTGAGAGAAAACTGGTAAGTATGAGAGAGAATAATAATGTGGAAGTGTGAGCCATGTGTGTGAGAGACAGCATGTGATAATGGGAGCATGCACATGTGTGATTGCATGAAAGTAAAATCCTGAGTATGAGAATGAGACAGCATGCAAGAGACAGAGCTGGTGTGTATGTAAGAAAGCGTGTGAAAGACATCATGTGGGAGAGGGAGTCTGTGTGTTTGGCAGAGCAAGTGGAAGTGTGTATATCTGTGTGCAAGAGAGAGACAGCATGTGAGAATGAGAACCTGAGTAGGTGTTTGAAGGAGAAATGGAAGAAGACAAGTGGAGAGAGAAGAAACAGAAAAAAAAAGAAACCCTTTAAAAGGAATTGGGAAAAGACCAAGAAAGGGAATGTGGGAAAGAAAAGACTGGGATCAACTGAATAGAAAAATAAGATCAGACAACAAAGACAAAAAATATTTTGAATTTTCAGTGATTGGCATATGCTGTCTTTAGGAATGTGCATTATCAATGTTCCCGCAAAGGAAGGGGTTGCTATGAGCATAAAATTGATGGGGTTTTTTTCCATCAAAGAAAGTAGTGCTCAGAGGATAATGAAACCAAACCCTTTAGAGAGAACATGGCTTGGGGGGGCGTTTTTTTTGGATATTTTTTCAGTTGATACTGGGAGCTTTCCTGAAAACTCCAGGCTCTGCTGCAGAAGCAGGCCTGATGAAAACATTACGAGGCTGCATGCCTAAGGAAGTAGCATAGGGGTGTCCTTAGTCCTATGTGCACAGGGCCATAAAGAAGTAAAAGTCCATCAAAGCCCCCATGGACCCTATATTATAGTGGCCAAAGAAGAGGTCCATTGAGCCAGCAGCATACTCTAATCTATCCGCTAGCTGATCAAAATCAAAAAGACGCTATAGGCTGAACATCTTGACTGTGGTGGTTTCCGCTGAAATCAAGAGGCTATGTGGCTACCATTGCACCCCAATCCTCCGGTGGCCTAAGTTAGGAGGAGGCTGCACCCCTTCGGCGTGTGCATTCGTTTGCAACGTATTGGCAATACACAACATATATGCCATATTCGTTGTATTTGTGGGGGTCACGAAACGTACAGTGAACCCCCATGAATACAACGTATTACTAACAAATAAACCCCCACCCTCCTGACCCCCCCCCCCCCCCAAGACTAGCCAACTGTCCCTGGTGGTCCAGCGAGGTTCCTTGAGCAATCTCCTGTACTCGGGCCGTCGGCTGCCGATATTCAAAATGGCACCGATAGCCCCAATGACATAGTAAAGGCAAAGGCTATCGGTGCCATTTTGAATACTGGCAGCCGAAGGCCCGATTGCAGGAGATCGCTCCAGGACCCCCGCTGGACCACCAGGGAATTTTGGCAAGTCTTGGGGAGGTCAGGAGTCCCCGCCAAGATTTTCCAAAAGTCTCTGGTGGTCCAGCGGGGGTCCTGGAGTGATCTCCTGCAATCGGGCCGTCGGCTGCCAGTATTCAAAATGGTGCCGATAGCCTTTGCCCTTACTATGTCACAGGGGTTACCAGTGCCATTGGTCGGCCCCTGTCATATGGTAGGAGTACAAGATGGTAACGGCCGTCCATTGCTCCTACCATGTGACAGGGGCCAACCAATGGCACTGGTAGCCCCTGTGACATAGTAAGGGCAAAGGCTATCCGCACCATTTTGAATACTGGCAGCCGACAGCCCGAGTGCAGGAGATCGCTCCAGGACTCCCAATGGACCACCAGGGACTTTTGGCAAGTCTTTGGGGGTCAGGAGGGTGGGGGGTTATAGTAAATTAAATTTAAAGGGTTGGGAATAGGGTTTTTTTGGAAACTAATACATATGTAACTAATGAACGGATCGGGGTCCCCTGAGAATGGATGCAACAGATTTGGGTCCCGATGAATCCGAATACTGAATGGGATGAATCCGTCCCTGCTGCACATCCCTAGCACCCGCCTTTTTGCTCAGATTCCAAGAAAGGCAGAGGACTGGGTGAGAGGGAGGACTAAGTGTGTATGAGAGGGAGGGGAGTAGAGGGGACAGTGAGGGAAAGGGTAAGGAGACTGGGAAGTAAGAGGAGGGGTGAGTGACTGAGAGTTGAGTGAAAGGGAAGGAAAGGGTGGAAGGAGGAGTGAGGCTGAGAAGAAGAGAGTGAGAAGGACAGGGCAGAAGGGTTTGTGTGTGTATGTGTGAATAAAAGTGTGTGTGTATATGAAAGAGAGAGGAGAAAATGTGTGTGTTCCTCCACTCCTGCCCCCCACCCTCACTTCTTCTCCACTAATCCAGGACAATCTCAGCGTGACTATAAATTAATAGTTCCCAGGTATGTAAAGGGGAACATTTTTTCCTTATAAGTATTAATTAGTGGGTGTTATTTGCTATGTCTATTTTAAAATATTTAAGTGGAGTACCCTTGGTCTCCTACTAGTTGGCCTTAGATATCTGCCCTGGTAAGTGATAGCAAAGAGGACAGACCAATTTCCCAGCAGAGAATTCCCCTGAGAATGCCAGTAACAATGAATTGTCCAGAAGGGGATATTGGAGTGTTAGTGAGTGTGGTCAGTTTAGTTTGGGCTTTGTTGATAGAGGAGCTGGTTTTGCTCCTGCACTGTTTTTGGTTGGGAGACAGGCCAATTCCAGTGTACCCCCTGCCAGGTAGGGGCATCCCTTCTTGAAAGAAAAAAGGACTTTAGTAAGAAGTTGTGCCTGGGTATAATCCCGTTCCTGCTGGTGAGGCAAGCCCCATAACCCAGGACAGGAAGGAGAAACCCTGGCTATCCCTTTACATCCAGTGAGAGAACTTCAGTGACTCCTCACCCGGTGGTGACGTTTTGGATTTTTGAGAGTTACGTTTTAGTGAGGTTTTTTGTTCCACCCCTTCCTCACTGTGTGGCTGGGTGGCAAAAGCCCTGCTGGTATCCAGAAAGGACCTTTTTTCTCTAAGCGGTCAAAGTACAGAAGATGTCCAAGGTCAAATTGGAAACCCCAACTGCATATCCACCCCAAGGAACACAGGACATAAGTTGGGAGGACTCTGTTGGACTGCTGGTACAATATTTCTTTCTGGATTTAGGGGTCTCTCCTCAATAGGTTTTCCTTCCTGGCCGAGACCCTACCCTGCAGACAGGAAAAAAGGGTGAGCTTCTCCCAGAATAGTAATAAGGACAGCTGCACAGAGGAAAGAAGAGTTTCCCTATATATCTGACCAATACTGAAACCAGATGTGAAGTAATGCAAGTAACCCATCGATTGAACATGTATTTAAATTCTGCAAATCAAAGAAAAGTTTCTTTTGACCACCCACATCGTGTCCTGCCTGTTTATACAGTACTAGCATCACCAAAGGGGACGGTAACACACCTCGGGGAGGATTCCCATTCACCCCTGGGCCTAAGGTTAAACCTTTCTCTCATAGATAAAATCCACCCCTTGGACCTTGTTAAAATTGGGGAAAAGAGAAAAGGAGATAGACCTAAGAGACATTTTTTATAGCTGCATATGTATGATGGAAGTCCTGCCGAGCCTAGGACACAGAGCCAAATGCTCTGTTTGTACAATAAATCACAAGCAGCTCAGCTGCTTAAGGGCACTGCCTGAAGCTTCGTTGACAGCTGCAATCATCAATAACAGACTCTATATGTTACAACCAGATCCCCTAGCTGAATATATCCACATGTCCACTGGATTCATAGCCTCAGATGGGCATGCAAAGACACAGGTGTTAGTACTGCTTCATCATTTTCTGAGGCAGTGTTGACATCTCTCATACAGCAGGCCTTCACTTAGAGCCTTTTTGGAAGCACATGTCCAATATCATGGCAATCCCAAACCTAACAGCTCATTGCAAGCTAGCATATTTCATAGGGGTTGCACACAACCATGCACACCTGGACCCTGCTGCAACGATATAAGCAAACAGGCAACTCTCATGTGCAGATGGTGAGGGCTTTAGTTTTGGTCTCTCTCGTTCCTTATATTAACTGCAAAAGGAGGCTATTGAAGGATGGTCTGACTATTGGATTAGGAATAGGATCATGTCATGCTCTCACATGGTGTAGATAGAAACCTCTGAAATGTATAGGTTTTTTTTAGTGATGACAATAACACCATCCACATATGACATAAAAAAAGATTGACCTCATAGGCAAAGCTGTGTTAGAAGCTATATACCTACCTTTGCTTGTCCAGCTCTGGGCTATTCATATTGTCTGGTTTCATGTTGTACATAGATATGGAGAGTAGGGATGTGCAGCAGGGACGGATTCGTCCCATTCGGTATTTGTATTCGTGGGGAGCCAAATCCGTTGCATCTGTTCTCGGGGGACCCCGATCCGTTCATTAGTTACGTATGTATTTGTTTCCAAAAAAAATCCCATCCCAACCCTTTAAATTTAATTAACTACAACCCCACACCCTCCTGACCCCCCAAAACTTATCAAAAGTCCCTGGTGGTCCAGCAGGGGTCCTGGCGCGATCTCCTGCACTCGGGCTGTCGGCTGCAGGTATTCAAAATGGCGCCGAAAGCCTTTGCCCTCACTATGTCACAGGGGCTACCGGTGCCATTGATCGGCCCCTGTCACATGGTAGGAGCAATGGACGGCCGGCACCATCTTGTGCTCCTACCATGTGACAGGGTCCGACCAATGGCACTGGTAGCCCCTGTGACATGGTAAGGGCAAAGGCTATCGGCACCATTTTAAATACTGGCAGCCGACAGCCCGAGTGCAGGAGATCACTCCAGGACCCCTGCTGGACCACCAGGGACTTTTGGTAAGTCGTGGGGGGGGGAGGGTTATTCATTAGATACGTTGTATTTGTGGGGGTTCACCATACGTTTCGTGACCCCACGAATACAACGAATAGGGACATATACGTTGCGGATTGCCAATACTTCGAAAACGAATGCACACCCCTAATGGAGAGTAGTTTGATTGTTCTGATTGCTAGTATCAGTTACAACCCTTATCCTGTATGTCGCAACACTTAAATCATATAGGCTGAGGACTCCAGTGGAGACATACTACCATAATTGTCGTCTTCAAAGCAGAGTCAGAACCTTTCAAATGTATACAGGTTTGAGGCCCTTGTTTTTCACGTGGTTGACATGCAGGAGTTAAAAAAGTTCATGTGTTGGCATAACTTGTGGCCAACATAGCAGAGTTGCAGTCCTGTAGGATGTGAATCCTGTGGTGTTAAAGCATTTTTTAGTTTGTGGCTACTGAGACTAAGGGCCGGATTCATCAAGGTGTTTTCCCCCATAGACAGAGAATGGGAGAAAAGCCTTAGTGAATAAGGCCCTAAGGTAGATGTGCTTATAGACTCTCAAGCATCAGCTCTGTGTATAGCATGAAAGCAAGAGAAGGTGTTGTCAGCTGATTACCTCATGAGCCAACAACAATCCTATATTAGAGGCCTATGGCATGCAGATTTATTTTATGTGTAATCATTGTGGATATCCTGAAAGCTGTGGAACCAGCAGAAAAGTTTTGGGAAGCCCGGATCTAGTTACTGATAGGGATGTGAATCGTTTTTGAACGATTAAAATTATCATCAGATAATTTTAAAATCGTCCTAAATCGTTAGAGTGCACAATACAATACAGATTCACCACCCCCCCAGCCGAATCTGATCATTAAGACGATCTGACACACGATTTACATCTCTAGTTACTGAGCTGTTATATAAAGAACAGATCATATATTTATTTATTTATTTAAAGGCTTTTATATACCGGAGTTCATGCACTTGTGCATACCACTTCGGTTTACACAGAACAAGGAACAGAAAATTACATCAAACAGATTGAACAATTAAACAAATATACAATTACATAATAAATAAATAAATAAATAAAATTAAATATAGGGATATTTTATGGGAATAAAGGATAAAGTGGAATAATCTGTAAATTTAGAGAAAATGTATAGCATCAGTTGATTGGCTACAGTGATTGTGGTAAAGTTATTTTAATTCCCAAATGTGTGGCAAGGTAGTAGGACTTTGCTCTGACTGAGACTTTATTCCTGGTTTACTAAACTCTGTTCCTAGTTTCTGTTGTAGCATCTGATTTGAATCAGTTAAGACAGTGGTAAAGTCAGCAGGACAGAGAGTACTTCAAAAGTAAATATAAATCATTTTAAATCACAAAAAGCACATTTTTCTTGTAAGAAGATGCATCCGTCTGTGTCTTAAGAATAATTTAATGCTGTAATGGGTTGTCTTTATCTTCCCTTATCTTGTCTTGTCTTATCTTGAGAGAGATGGCGAGGCAGCTCATCTGACCTTGCAGGGCAGCCACCATACCATAACTGGCAGCAGGTCAACTGCTTGCAGGAGGTTATCTTCTCTTTCTGGGGAAGCCTGACAGTCAGTCTCTCTAGAATTATTTCCACATGATCTGCTGTCGACAAGGACCCTTACTAGACTGTCAGTTTCCATTTGCTCTGAAGTCTAATAAGCATTGCAATTCAGATTCTATTAAAACCTTTTCAGAACAAAGTTATAAACTTTCTCTAAAAGCTGTGCAGTTATAATAAAGTGACCAGATACTGCATGTTATAAGGGGTAGGCTGAGCCAGTTTTCTTTTTACCCCAATACAGCAAGGGAATTATAGTCTTGCAGTTCTTGAGAAACTGAGACTGTAAGACCATCTGTGTTAAGGGAGGAAAGCAAGACTGGTTCAGCTTGTCCTCCATGACATTGAGCTATCTGCTCACAAACGTACATGCACAGTCACCTCTGAGTGGATAAGAATAGCATATGTAACATATAGAACAACATAAAAACATCCAAAGGGGAGAAAATGGAAACATGGAGTAAAGAACTGAACTGCTCAAAATCTGCAGAAAGTCAGTAAGGAAGTAGAATTATAAATTATATTCCAGGACCTTTTCTGACCCAGACTCATCCCTATTATAACTTAAAGGTATAGGAAAAAATATCATACATCACATAGCTTTCATACAAAAAAATCCAAACAAACAAAAATATCTATTTCAATATAATAAAACCAAACCATCAACATTTCTGTTAACTTGCCAAGCTTAGATATTGGGTGAAACAAAGCAGACAATGAAACATTATGATGTCATAAAGTATAAAGTTTATTTGGTTTCATTATGACAGCATGTGAGATTTCTCTTAGGTATTAGGGATGTGTATTTATTTTAAACAAATGAGTAAAACACAATTTATTTAATTTTTGGACTCCCAAGACAAATAGAGGGTTCCCATGAAGGAAAAAAAATACTTGTCTGATTAATTTGTTTCCTGTAAACAGGGGTTGTGCATGGGCCGTCCATTGCTCCTACCATGTGACAGGGGCTGACCAATGGCACAGATAGTCCCTGTTACATGGTAAGGGCAAAGGGCCATCAATGCCATTTTGATTAGTGGCGCCTGAGAGGGGGAGTTCGCTCCCAGGACCTCGCTGGACCACCAGGGACTTTCAGTAAGTCTGGGGGGGGGGGCAAGTCTTGGGGGTCCAGAGGGTGGGGGGCTATAATTAATTAAATTTGAAGGGTTTGGGAAGGTTTGGTTTTTTTGTTTTTTTTTAATGTGCCCTTTCTCCCCCTCCCCCAAAGTACGATGAAAAAACCACATGAAATTTTGTGGGTTTTCTTATGTTGTCGCCCTCCTGAATTGTGACAAAATAGGAAATATCATCTCTATTTCCTATTTCATCACAAAGCGAGTGCACATCCCTAAAGGAAGCAGAGATGTTACTGTTTGTGAGCTCCTTGCAGCAGCAGGTGTAAGAGTGACTGAAGCCTCTCACACAAAACTATACATACATGGCTGCCACAGTTTGTGATCCATGGGAGACAGGGAATCTTGCCATCCAGTTCTAGCATCTCACATTTAGATGACAATAACTGAGATGTGTGAACAGAAGCATCAGAGGCTGAGGCAATTGGCAAAGTGGGACTGGAGCACAGGAAAGAATGAAGTCTACTCAGGGAAACACAGACTCCAAAATCTAATCAAAATAAAAAGTGGTCTGTGTTATAACAGATTATTGTCTTGTACTTCTTATAGTTCACTTCTAATTCTCTATTTTGTCTGTTATCCACATGTATATTGGAAAGGAAAAGTCAAAGAGTTGGGCGAAAACATCAAAGACTGAATTCGGTCACCGATCTAGAAAAACCTCATTGAAATCTTTTCCTCTCCAATGTACATATTAATAACAAATAAAATAGAGAATTAAAAGTGAATTACAATAAGGGCAAGATAATAATCCGTTATAAAAGGACTGTTTTTTTGTTTGGATTAGAGTTTGAAGTTTGTTTTTTCCTGAGTAGATTTTATTGCATACAAGGTTGTAGGGGATGACATACACATTGCTAAGCATGTTCAATTATTCCCATGAGCATGTATCCAAATTATTACAACATTCTTTGTTTCAATCAACTTCCCTTAAAACAACATCTTTTGCATGAAATGAAATATTACCATTGTCCAAAAGAGTAGCATGGAGTGAATTACACAGGGTGAATCTAGTGGAATATTTCAAACAGGAGAAGATCCCAAGAGGATTAAAAATATATAAACAGCCTGGACTTTTTAATGATGATTCACTATTTTAAAAAAATGGAATGCAATAATCAATAAATATTCTCTCGATTTAATAATTGTATTACTAGAATCAATACAGACATTATGTAATAAGATAAAAGGAGCTAGATGAGAAACTATTAGTTATAAAAACATACTTAAGTCCTGAAACTTTTGATAATAATTATCTTGATTTACAGAAATCATTGAGAATTTTAAGAAATAACTAAAGGGGACTTTTCACGTGCGATAGGGTGATCGGGGAAGAGTCGCGGTGGAGTTGGCCATGAAAGAGGTGGAGGAGTTGTTGTGGCACTGAGGCTGACGCTGCGGAGACATCACTGGTGGCAAAAGGTAAGGACCCTTATCGCCACCCGTTTCACGCCGAATAACTGCACCTTTTATGGTGTAGTTATTTGGTGTGAAAGCCGACAGCCAGCACACCACAGTGGTGTGATGGCTGCCAGCTTTCGCAGGCACGCCCCCGCTTCACCCCCAGGTACCACGCGATTCACTATTCTCTGCGAGAATAGTGAGTCCAGGCCTAAGACAGTTCAAGCTATCTAAATTTAATGGAATTGAAATGGACTATAAGATGAGAAATATTTATCCTTGGATGCAGGCAAAAGCCAAGAAGACCAAGAAAGTTACATTTGAGGGCTCCTCTAAAGGTTTATCTGAAGGGAAATAATCTGATAGAACTGAAATGGATAATTCTCATTTAGGAACTGAAGTTCCTATACAGAAGAAAGGAAAAATAAACTGAAGATAAAGAAGAGGAGGGATGTCTCCCCGGATGTTAATGACGTCCAGGAATGGAGAATGTAGACACAAAGTCCAGTATTAAATTTATTGAGTCACAGTTTGAGACAACAAGAAGAATGAATATTGGGCATGGGCATGTCATTTGTATCAACAACAAAATATGATTCATTCAAGTTTCGAGTAGATCTTCAATGATTTATCAGAAATTTATTAGGTAACGTGTTTTTTTTTTTTTTTAATGAACATTCTGCTCCTATACCTAATATGCCTATAGTTCAAAAATGATCAAAATGGATTTCACTGGATCCATTGCATCCATTGATCCATACATTCCAATGATTGGATTGAAAAATGTGAAATCTCTTGAGAAGCAGGATCAAGTATTTCATGGTAATATGAATAAAAAGATCATGAGATCATTTTAAATCTTGACAATAATCTGAGAATAATTGTGAAGCTAGCTGATAAAGGTAGGGGCTATCATTGTGATGAACAAAGAGGATATCAATGAAATAAATCATCAGCTACAAGATCGCAATAGCTATAGACCTTTATCGAAGGGTCCAACTTGCCAGGTACAAATTCTGTTTAAGGATATTTTGACTTGTGGATTGAATCAGAGATTTTTTACTTTAAAGGAATTCAAGTTTTAAATAAATTTCGGCAAAGTCTAACTATCTATGTGTTATCTAATGTCCATAAAACCCTTGATAAACCTCCCAGTAGACCTATAATTCCATCTAATGATACTGTGTTAGAAACATTATCTCAGGGCCGCTGACTGAAGACACCCTCTCTGTGAATTCCTTGACTCTTGTTTCCTACAAACACAAAATGTCACATACTAAAAGAAAAGCTAAACTCCAGCAAATACCAGCATTTTCACCTGTATCAGAATTACAGCAACCACAGATAGCGGCATTTTTTGCGTCACCCCTGCTTCAAGCACTCAAAGGAGGATCTGCTTCAGCTACTGGCATGGAGTGAATGTTGGAGCTGATGGCATAAAAAACATCATTGAGCCCTGGTTCACCAACAGTTCCAGAGCCACCATTCAAGACTTTGGATGAGGATTCTGATTTGATGGTCTTGCCATTATCCTTGATTGGAGAGGTAATGCTGGAGAAAAGAACGGAGACCCCGAGAAGGGATGCCATTTTGTTGCCGCCTTCAGAGAGTCCCTTGACATGGGACTTCACGGTCTCCACGACAGCTCTCTACAAAGCTGAAGCTCTGAAAAGTGGCAGAAACCCCACGGAATTAGGAGCAAAGGAAGCCAAGGTATGTCCAATAGGGATGTGAATCGTGTGCCCGATCGTTTTAACGATCGGGTTCGGCTGGAGGGAGAAAAAAATCAGATCGGTAGAGATGTGAATCGGTTCCGATTCCGATTCACATCCCTAATTTTTTTTAGTGAGGCCCAAGCCGATAAAAAAAAAACCCACCCCGACCCTTTAAAATTGACCCCTTAGCTTCCCCCACCCTCCCGAACCCCCCAAAAACTTTTTACAAATACCTGGTGAACTAGCGGAAGTCCCAGGAGTGACCTCCCATTCTCGGGCCATCGGCTGCGCTAATAAAAATGGCGCCGATAACCCTTTGCCCTTACCATGTGACAGGGTATCCGTGCCATTGGCCGGCCCCTGTCACATGGTAGGAGCACTGGATGGCCGGCACCATCTTTAAAAATGGCGCAGGCCATCCACTGGACCACCAGGTAATTTTAAAATGTTTTTGAGGGATTGGGAGGGTGGGGGAAGCTAATGGGGCGCTTTTAAAGGGTCTGGTGGGTTTGTTTTTTTTATCGGGCCATCGGCGCCATTTTTATGAGTGGCAGCCAATGGCTCGAGAGTGGGCGATCGGTCCCGGGGCTTCCACTGGACCACCAGGTACATGTAAAAAGTTTTGGGGGGGTTTGGGAGGGTGGGGGAAGATAAGGGATTAGTTTTAAAGGGTCGGGGTGGGTTTAGGGGTTGTTTTTGTGTGCCGGTTTTCCCACCCTCCCTCCAAATAACTCCCTTTAGTGGACACTATCCCAATTAACGATTTTTTAACGATAAATCGGGGGAATTTCTATTGTATCACATGCTTTAACGATTTTTGACAATTTAAAAAAATATCGTATGATATTTTAAATCGTCAAAAAATGATTCACATCCCTAATGTCCAATGCCTCAGTCACTGTTAAATAAACCGTCGTGATAACACTAGATTCTATATGGAATGCCTTGACTTCTTTAGAGAAAGCTATATTATCCTTAACGCAGATGATGAAGGACACTAATGTTAAGATGTTGCCTATGGAATCTCTACTGGCTAACTTCAATACTAAAATTAAAGTTTTGGAAACAAGAGTCTCTACTATAGAAGCTGCTCAGAGTAACTTGATACAATCAGAGATTATTCATTCAAAGAAACTGGAAAATTTGGAAAATTCCTCAAGGATTTTGAATCAAAGAGTTTTGAATTTTCCCTACTTGCATCTGGTATCAGCGAAGGATCTTTTCAGAAATTTTCTTATTCAAGTTCATAAAATGCCAGATGAAGCATTACCCGCTATTACAAAAATGTATTTGCCTTCACTTAAGGATGAAACACTTGGGAATCCTCCTCAAGAAGTGTCTTTAAATATCATGGATATTTTGGATTTAACTCAAGAGACTATTATTCAAGCAAGAAGGATGTTACTTGTAACTTTGCATTTATTTCAGAGAGAAATTCAGTGCTAAGATTCTTTTTTCATAATCAAAGTCACTTATTCCATGGGCAAAGAGTTCAGATATTTCCTGACATAGCAAGGTCCACGCAGGAATGGTGAAAGAAGTTTCTTTCAATGAAAGAAGAGGTGTTGTCACGAGGAGCAAATTTCTCTCTAAGATATCCATGTAAATGTCTTCTTTAATTTCAAAATTCCAAATATTTGTTCTTCGAGCCCTCTCAGTTAAGAGCGTACTTGAAGTCACACTCCTAAATTATATTTTGTGAGGGGGTCCATCTAAAATTAATATAGGGGATATCTCTTGAGTTTCTTTTTATTTGATTACTTGTACAATTAGTAAACCCTTAGGTACTTGTCAGGTTCTTATGGCCTGGATTGGCCACTGTTAGAAACAGGATGCTGGGCTTGATGGTCCCTTGGTCTGACCTAGTATGGCATGTTCTTATGGTCTCCTCAATCTCTTATTAAGAAAATATGTAGAGATTTGATATATTTGTAAAATATGCTTCGTAAAATTAATGTTAGTAATATTCCTGGTTATGTATCTCTTCTCATGACATGTATTTTCTATGTTTATTGGAAAGTTAATAAAAATAAAATTATAAAAAAAAGAATCATCTCAATATGTAGATTGCTTTTTTTGGGATTATGTGGCAAATGTTCAGGGTATATGTGTGATTTTTCTCATTTTATAACAATGTTGGAATCCATTGCATATTAAATACAGGATTATTATCTGGCTACAATGAACATTCATTCTCTTTATACCTTTATTCCTCAAGATGCAGCATTAAGAGTTATGACAGACACCTTGAGCATCTGTGTACATCCCCAAGCTGTGCTAACTGAGTTTATCATGCAATTGGCAGGTATAGAATTAAAAAAGAATATTTTTATTTTTTTAGGGTCATATTATCAGCAAGTCTCTGGGACAGCAAGGAGAACGAGCATGTCCTCATCGTTAGCCTATTTGTTCATGACAGTTTTGAAGAATATTGGGTCTATAAGTCACCTTTTTTAGAATATATATATTTTTGAAAGAGATTTATAGATGATGTATTTATGGTCTGGTCAGCTAATTAAAAAGTTCTGTTAAGATTTTGCTAATGGATAAACACTTATGATGAGAACATTCAATTTGATATGCACTTTGATTTACAGAACATCTTGTTTTTAGATGTAAGGATTTATAAGAACTCTGGAAGATGTAGAAAGTAAAGTATTCCGTAAGGTCACAGATGGGAATACTTTTCTCATTACAAGAGCACACATCAGAATACTGGCCTCTCACTGTTTTACCAGAGAGATTCAATGCCGCTCCCCAACGCCGATCCACTCACTTCCTCTTCATTCCAACAGTGTCATTCCTCGACACTGTTGGAATGAAGAGGAAGTAAGTGGATCGGCATTCGGATGCATTGTGTAAGCATGTGTAGTGAGGTCCGGATAAGTGTCTGGTAAAACAGTGAGAGGCCAGTATTCAGATGTGTAATTCTTGAATTTTTGAACAGAAAAATTGAGACCCTTGTTGGGTGTTTTGGTCGGCTGGTTGGATTATGAATCGAATGGCTAATAAAAGTAAATTGGAAATGTTCGGTTGCATTGTATAAGTGTGTGTAATGAGGTCCGGATAAGTGGTGCCCATAATTAGAGGAGGCAAGATATGATACCCGTTTCATCAAGAGTGATGTATGATTGAAACTGTGAAATGCAGTAAGAGTCCCCTGAGGAAGCTCGATTAGGGGTGAAACGAGGTGCCTTGTTGGGGCGATTGGTATTAAAACATCTGTTGAGAAAGATTGGGGTGATCGGTACAACAAACTGTGATTGTAAAGAATTGAAAATTAGTTGTTCAATAACTGTCATAAATAATTACAATATACCATCAGATGACGATATAAAGGGTACAAGGTCATTTTTATGGGGGATATAGTTTTAAAGTGAATGAATGGTGAATGGGTGTGATTGTGTGATATTAGGGGGTTAGGGTAGGGGCAAATGTTGACCATTATTTAGGACCTGTCTGGTCCGGGCATATTTAAAATTGTGATTAAACATTTAATTTATTAGAATATAGATATTGTGACAATATACATGTATGTTGAGGGGTATATGTATTGATGTATATGTATTGTTGAATATGGTGTTATTAGAAATGATGTGTTGAATGTAATGTAAACGATGTATCTAATTGTTTCATTAAATGTGATATAACACATATTTATCTGAGATGCAATAATAAAGAACATGAATATTTTTGAAAGGTCATATTGAAGATTAACTTAAGTTGACATTGAATATTTATGGTAATACTTTGGGCTTCTTCAACTGGGGCCACCAGTAGAACTCAGAAAGTAATTACTGGGTTCTAGCTACCCCTGGGTGACCTGCGGTCAAGGAGTCATGGGCCCAAGATAGTACCTTCTTCCAGAGGCAAACTGGTACTACCGTCTTCCCCATAGGAACCACGTTGGATGCCGCGAGGAGCACCTTGGCCGGGTCGAGTATGTATTCTGGCAGATTAGGGGTGTCCTCCGTCTCTGCCATCTGGGAAAGGGCGTCCGCCCGGATGTTTTTGGCTACTGGCCTGTAGCGGAGGAGGAAGTTGAAGCAGTTAAAAAAGAGGGACCACCGAGCCTATTGGCGGTTGAGACACTGGGCGCCATTCCTCGAAGGCCATTTTAATGGCCAGAAGTTCCTTGTCTCCAATGCCATAATTTTTTTCTGCAGGTGAGAATTTCCGGGAAAAGTAGGAACACGGCAGGGATCTGCCGTTGCTGGCTATTTGACTCAGGATGGTTCCGACCGCCATGTCGGAGGCGTCAACTTCCACAATGAACTGACGTTGGGGGTCTGGGTGATGGAGACATGTGTCCTGAAGGAAGGCTGTCTTCAGCTCTTGGAATGCTCATAGCGCCGCTGCAGGCCAGTTTCTAACATTGGCCCCCTTCTTGGTGAGGGCTGTAAGCAGGGCCACCGTCCTGGAGTAGTGGGGTAGAAATTGTTGGTAGAAATTGTCAAGCCAAGGAAGCGTTGGAGCACCTTGACCCCCACAGGTTGAGGCCAATTCTTGATGGCTGTCACTTTCTCAGAGTCCATATGGAAACCTGTGGAGGACATAATATACCCGAGAAAGGGTAAGGACTCTTGCTCCATTTTGGCAAAGAGCCGGTTATCCTGAAGCTTCTGCAGTATCCTGCGGACATCTCTGCAGTGCGTGTCCAGGTCCTTAGAGTATATCAGCATGCCATCCAGGTAGACTATGATGGACATATGTAACATGTCCCTTAGTACCTCGTTCATGAGGTTTTGGAAAACCGCAGGAGTGTTGCAGAGGCCGAAGGGCATGACCAGGTATTCGTAGTGGCCATCCCTCCTGATGAACGTGGTCCTCCACTTGTCACCTGGCCGAATTCTCACCAGGTTGTATGCCCCACGGAGGTCCAACTTCATGAACACCTTGGCTCCTTGTAGTCGATCCAGTAGCTCCGGAATCAATGGTAGCGGGTATCAGTCGCGTCATGTAATATTGTTCAGACCGCAATAATCTATACAGGGTCAGAGAGACCCATCCTTCTTTGTTACAAAGAAGAACCTGGCTCCGACCGGGTAGTTGGACGGCCTAATGAACCCTCGGTCCAGGTTCTCCTGGATATATGTGGACTTGGCTCGCGTCTCTGGGAGTGACAACGGGTACACCCGTCCTCGTGGCAGCGTAGTATCCGGGATCAAGTTGATAGCACAGTCAAAAGGTCGGTGCTCCAGAAGGAGCTCAGCCTTCTCCTTCAAGAAGACATCTATGTAGTCCTGATAATGGATCGGCAGCGCTAAAGGGGCGGTCAGGAGAGGTGTCTAAGGTCGAGGAACCGCGGTCAAACAGGTGTCAAAGCACAACAAACCCAGGACGCAACCTGGAGAGTATCCCAATGGATTACCGGGGAGTGCTTCCACAGACAGGGTAGCCCCAAAATGACCGGGTGCATGGACGTTTCCAAGATGATGAATGAGGTTTCTTCTATATGCAGGAGACCCGTGTGTAGCATGAGGGGCTTGGTACAAGTAGAGATAGTCCCTGGAAGAATGGTCCCATGAATGGAAGACACACGGACAGGAGGTCTTTGGGGTTGGACCCCAATCTGAAGTTGTTGGACTAAATTCCTGAGGATAAAATTCCCCACCAGCTCCGGAGTCAATCAAGAACCAGTATATCAAAGTTCCCTTTGGGAAGGAGTATGGTCAATGGAACAGTACACGGGGAGGCAGAAGTGGTGTTACCTAGGGTTAGGTCCCTGACTATCCCTAGGTCCGGGCGTTTCCCAGACGCTCGCCATACTGGGCCAGGAAGTGTCTCTTGCCCCACAATACAGGCACAGGCTGTGGGCACGACGTCTTCTACTTTCCTCTTGAGAAATTGGGCCTTGGCCCAACTGCATAGGTTCTGCATCTTGATTTCCCGGAGAGGCAGAAGGGGAGTGCACTGGTCAGGAAGATGTGGTTCCAGAGCTCCCGGGTCTCTGAGCGGAACTCCTCTCCCGGAACCGGCATTGGATACAGCGGTCCACGCGACCCGCCAAATCGATGAGACCATTCAAGTCGTCTGGGAGATCCCTGGCCGCCAGCTCATCTTGAAGTCTTGAAGAGAAGCCCTCCAGAAATATGAGGTGCAGGCTGTCATTCCCCCAGTTTAAGACTAATAGGAGAAATTTAAGACTAATCGGAGAAAATTCTTTTTCACTCAATGCACAATAAAGCTCTGGAATTTGTTGCCAGAGAAGGTAGTTAGTGCAGTTAGTGTAGCTGGGTTAAAAAAAGGTTTGGATAAGTTCTTGGAGGAGAAGTCCATTAACGGCTATTAATCAAGTATACTTAGGGAATAGCCACTGCTATTAATTGCATCAGTAGCATGGGTTCTTCTTAGTGTTTGGGTAATTGCCAGGTTCTTGTGGCCTGGTTTTTGGCCTCTGTTGGAAACAGGATGCTGGGCTTGATGGACCCTTGGTCTGACCCAGCATGGCAATTTCTTATGTTCTTATGTTCAACTCGGCAGCAATTGTCTGAAATTCTACAGCATACTTGGAAAGAGGCCGGTTACCCTGGCATAGCTGAAGTAAATCTGAGGCAGCCATAGGCCCGCGGGAAAGCTCATCAAAGATCCATCAGAAGGTGGTGACAAATTGCACCAGGTTAGCTAGGTGGGAGTCCTGATGCTCCCATAGTGAAGAGGCCCATGCTTGGGGTTTCCCATCCAACAGTGAAATAATGTAGTTAGTCTTGATCTGATCCGTGGGAAACTGGGCTGGCAGTAGATTGAACCAAATGAAACATTGATTAAGGAATCCACGGCATAATTTTGCATCCCCAGAGTACCGTGAGGGTGTTGGCAATTGTATGGGCATGGTCGGTCCGACATCAGCCACAGCTACAGGTGCCAGGGAACAGGGTGCAGTGGCTCCATCAATCCAGTCAGCTAATCTCTGCATGGTCATCATCAGGGAGTCAATGCAGATTTGTTGTTGTTGCAACCTCTGTGCAATACCTGGAATGGCTTTCAAGCCCGTTACATCCGCCGGATCCATTGCCTTGCAAACTGTTAGGAATGTGGACCCTTGGGCTGGCTGAGACAGATGGTGTTGCACTGTGGGGAGCCCACAGTGGACGTTGCAGCCAGGAGGTGGTGCTGAAGAGGTTGTCCTGAGAAGGCTTCACCACTGGAAGCACGAGGTCCCCCCAGGAGGAGCCCGTTGGGATCTGGGCCTCTTGGACTTAGGTGCGATCCTCTGCAACCGAGGACCAGAAGAGAAGCCAGAAGAGGTGGTCCAGTGAAGTGGCAGAGCCCAGGAGGTCTGAAGAGACTTCACCTTTGGAAGCTGTGGTCCCCTCGGGAGGAGCACGTGAGGGCCCAAGCCACTGGAACTTAGGCGAAACCTCCAGGCAAGTAATGAGCAGGATACCTGAGGAAAAGGAGAGGGCTGAAGCCGGAGTCCAGGAATGAGCCAAGGTCGGAAGCCAGGAGTCAGATGCCAAAGACAAAGCCAGGGACGGAAGCTGAAGCTGGAGTCAGTTGACGAAGCAGGGTTGGAAGCCAGAAGTCAGAAGCCAAGGACAAAACCAGGGACGGAAGCTGAAACCAGAGTCAGTGGACGAAGCAGGGTCAGAAGCCAGAAGTCTGAAGCTGAAGACGATCAGGGATCCAGATGCAGCAACTAGAAACTCTAATTGAGTGAACCTCGTTGCAAGATGAGGTTTAAGCCAAGCTGCAGGGTTTAAATACCCTGCAGCGTCTGACATCATCCGAGGGCTGTCTTCTCTCTTCCCGCTCTGGCCCCTTTAAAGGTTCGAGCCCCCGCGCGTGTGCGTGCCTAGGGGGTGGAGCCAAGCACGTCGGGTCGGCGGCATCTCCCTCGCGAAGGGAGAGCCGCGGCAGGAGCCAGGTTGGGCCTAAATGGCTGAAGGAGGCTTCCAGCGGCCCAGGCTGGCCCGGGACCATAACAACCATATATCCCCATTATAAAAAGTGCCCCTCTCCTCCACAGTTCCCCTCTTAAAGTTTGAACTATTAAGTCCTGCCCACACCCAATCTTTTTAAACACAGCCTTCCATGTTCCTGAGATCTAATGTAGCTGGGTTTAAAAAAGAATTGGACAAGTTCTTGGAGGAGATGTCCATTACCTGCTATTAATTAAGTTGACTTAGAAAATAGCCACTGCTATTGCTAGCATCAGAAGCATAGGGTAGACTTAGTTTTTGGGTACTTGCCAGGTTCTTATGGCCTGGATTGGCCACTGTTGGAAACAGGATGCAGGGCTTGATGGACCCTTGGTCTGACCCAGTATGGCACGTTCTTATTTTAGTTAACCAGTGTGGCTTAAGGTGGACCATCCAATAGAAAGTAGAGATGAGCGATATACACTAGTTGTATATAGCGCTAAAGAGTCCATGGATCCTTGTGGTGAATTAATTAAAAAAAAAAAAAAATGAAGCCTTGGATCAAGCAG
The DNA here is from genome assembly GCF_901001135.1 of Rhinatrema bivittatum. NCBI lineage: Eukaryota > Metazoa > Chordata > Amphibia > Gymnophiona > Rhinatrematidae > Rhinatrema > Rhinatrema bivittatum. The sequence continues at coordinate 11,862,974 of NC_042624.1, read as the reverse complement.
TTTCACCTTTTATTCATAAATTCTTAAACAGAGGTTTTGGTCCCCCATAAAGCAGAGATGTATAATCCAGGATCCACAATTTATCTCAAAAGGAAACATAAAGAAGACACCAACCAGCAGATATTACTGCTTACATGTGCAAAGAATAATGTACAGTAAAGCATATAAATGAGGCAACAACATATGTTAAGAAACACGTGTATAAAAAAATATAAACGTGTAACACTTGTAAACTTGAATAAAAACATGTAAATTTGAAATTGTCAAACATTTGTATCGAGAGGGAGGAAGGAGGAAAGGGAGGAGGGGAAAAGGGGAGAAGGAAGGAGGGGAGGAAGGGGAAAAAAGGATATTTAACTCTGCATGTAACAAAAATAGGAACGTATAATCAATTAATTTGGTGCGAGGGGAAGGGAAGCAATATGTAATTACATCAACTCTGACAAAGAAGGTACAGAAAAATTGATACTTAAAAACGTCATATAAAGAGAATGCAAACAGCGGGGGAAGGTACTGAATCACTGAAGAGAAGAAATCTTTTTACAGGGACGGGAATATGGGGCAGGGGGTATAAGGGGGGGGGGGGAGAAAAGGGAGCAAACATACTAGACAAGGCAAGTCATGAGGGATACCTGCTGTGTCAAAGGTGCTTAACTCGCAAGTCTATGATCATATCCAGGTATTCTAAAAGAAAAGCACACAGGCAGGGTAAACTAAGGGGAAAAAGGAGACCAAGTAAAAACCATATAAAATGTAATGGAGAAGCAATACCTATCAGAGGAAAATGCCAGAGTTGAGAAAAGGACGCCTCGCGGAGGCTTGTCCAAAGGGTAAAAACAAAAACTTATTTTTACATAACTTGTAAATCTCTTGTAAATACTCATACATTTTTGCCTTCATACCCAGTTATCAATCTCTACAACTTGTTTCCTGTTGATACATTTTGATAGGTGTTCTCTGGGAAGCTCCTTGCTATCTTTAGTTAAATGTAAACAGAGATGATGTTCCCAACATATTTCGGTATATAAAAATGCTTAAATAAATAAAAAAAATAAAAAAGAGAAAAGAGAGAAACCCATTTTTGTAAAGGGGAAGGTGTGAATATGTAAAAGGTAAAAAATAGAAAAGAAAAAAAAAAGGGAAGAAAATAGAAGGTTGAAAATGGGAAGGTTCCGCAAGATGGTATCCGGATGTATGGAATCATCCCTTTCAGGTCTAACGAAATAGTGCTCACACAAGTTCCCAAACAGTTTCTAAGTTTAAATGGCTTACTGACCAAAAATATTCATAGAAAGAAACTCCAAAATTTGGAAGCAGCTGTGAAAAAAAAAAAAAGGCAGAGAATATTTATTATATATAGAACGGAACCACCAGGAGGAAGGCAGGGGAATGAAAGAAAAGTTGCCTGAAATGGTGGAATGAGGGCGTCTCTGCAGGGCCGTCCCAGCATCGGCATGCCTGCATTTAAATAAGGGGCGGGGAATGTCAGCCCATGCAAGATTCGGGAGCTCAGGACTGTAATGTATTGATAAAAAAAATGACCAGAGTAAGGACTATTGACTGCCAGAAATCAGGATAGTAATGAAAAACGAAAAGATAAAGATATAAGGAAGACAAGAAAAGGAAAAAGAGAATGTATGAATAAAAGGTGAAAATGCTTGATCCAAGGCTTCCTTTTCTTGATTAATTCACCTCAAAGATCCGTGAACTCTTTAGTGCTAGATCACCTCCATGACATTTTGCATGTTCAGCATTAAGCCTTTCACATATTAATCAGCTACTTTGCATGCATTTGCATGTAACACAATGTATTAATTTTGCATGTATTGTACTTGATTTGTTTCTGTCCAATATCACACACTAATTTCCAGTATCCCATGATAATGTGTTATCACAGCTTAGTAACTAGACCCCAGAGTTATTTGGATTGAAAAGCGATCCTTTTAGCCCTTTATCTATAACTCCTTTTCACCCAGACAGCATGCCCAAGTGGCTCTGGAAAACTCCTCCCAGTTTGAGGGCGTGAAGTGCATCTTCAGTATTTGCATTTAGGTTCGTAGAGGCCACCATAATCCTGGCAGCCATCGTTCCTTCCTTTCTGGGCAGGATTGCAACACCTCAATGGTGCCCTCAGGCCTGGGTTCAACTGATCTGAATCCAGATCTCCCACACTGCAGCACACAGTGCTGTGGCCTGAACCACCGAGCTGGCCCTCGCCCATCTTGTGATGGTCAGGCAGCCATCTCTATGCGCTAAGTAGGACAATATTGGTCATATGAGCTCTTCAGGTTACCCAGATCTCTGAGTATTGCATGAAGTCAGGAGAGGAGTAAATCTCACAGGGGCCTGAACTAAATATTCCCTTAGCTGACCCAAATGTCTTTTTATGTCACATGAGAAAATGCTGTGCGCAGAATGACAAGGCATTCAGTCATTTCTGGGTGGTCAGGGAGCTTGGTGTTTTGAAAAATGAATGAGATGTTAAATGGCAGATGACAGGGACCGCATGGTAAATGTTTTGCTCATGTAGAGAGCGTTCCTTCACTGGAAAGGTTTTTTTTTGTTTTTTTTTAAATCCATCAGCCTTTAAGGATTTCAGGCTTATGGTAAAGTGGTGATTTATTGGAGAGGATTTACAGTATCTTAAAACAGTACAGGACAATTGCATGGCATAGACTAGATTCTCCTGAGGATGACCTGGACGTAAATCACTTCCTTTTCAGCCTTCCCTCTCCTCTATTTCTTTTCCTTGTCTGAACCTGTGCACAGAAGAAAGTCTGAACTGAACGTAACTGTTGCTCCAAATAAGATGAGATACTTCAGTTTTGGTATTGTTTTACTTTAAATTCAGTTTCTTTCCATGTTATAAATGCACATGGGATTGAACAAAAGACAAGTAATGTAAGGCGCATCTAGTCTAATCTTACATGTACTACGGCTTAATTCTTACCTCCCCATTACTAGAGATGTGTAGACTTCTTTAAATGGTTCATAAAAGTTCTTTTTCCCTGAGAAAAATTACAAAGACTCATCAAATCGGTTGAACAAATCTCTTAAAAAAAAACCCAAACATTTTTTTGAATGGCAGTTTCCTCCTTCTCTGTGCTTCCAGCTTAATGAGAACTGGTCTCTACTGGGCTGTGGTACCATTCATAATTACCCTTTGTATTACCCCATGCCCCCCAGTCCACCTACTTAAAATGGCCTACTCCCTTCAGATGCACCTCTGGACCTTGTTCAGCTAGTAGATGTCACTGCTGGGCAATGACTGAGACACCCCCCTCCCATAGGCACCAGCTCTGTGGGTGCTTGAGCAATATTGTCTCCTGCACCCCCTGGGAATCAGAAGCTGACACAGGACTACAAGGGAAACAGGAAGAAAGTGCTTCTCTCTCCCTGCTTCTCTCTCCCACCTTCTCCTGCAGCCTATTGGCTGGCAGTGGAGCATCTGATCAATAAGAGATGAGAGATAATCAGCAGTGTAGGACTGACTGGATTTCTGAGGTATAATGGAGGGCTGCTAATAGAGGGTCGGGAAATGAAAAGACTGACAGAGGAGCTATGATGATGGGGTTAGGCTGAAGAGGTTAGGGCTTTTCAGCTTGGAGAAAAGATGGCTGAGGGGGGGGGGGATATGATAGAGGTGTTTAAAATCATGAAATATCAAAAATGGATAGATGTGAATCCGTTATTTACTCTTTCAGATAATAGAAGGACTAGGGGGTACTCCATGAAGTTAACAAGTAGCACATTTAAGACTAATTGGAGAAAATTATTTTTCACTCAACACACAATTTAGCTCTGGAATTTGTTGCCAGAGGATGTGGTTAGTGCAGTTAGTGTAGCTGGGTTTAAAAAAGGTTTGGATAAGTTCTTGGAGGAGAGGTCTGTTGACAGCTATTAATCAAGATCATGGGATCTACTTAATGTTTGGGTGCTTGTCAGGTTCTTATGGCCTGGATTGTCCTCTGTTGGAAACAGGATGCTGGGCTTGATGGACCCTTGGTCTGACCCAGCATGGCAATTTCTTATGTTCTTATGGCACAGAAGACAGGGACACTAATCAGAGAGATGGATAGGAACAGGGGAGAGAGGAGGTGGGAGAGAGGAGTAAAACAAGATGGAAATATTAGGGATAAGTGTCAGGAGAGAGGTGGGAGGAGCTGTTAAACTGTTACTTACAGGTAGAGATAAACTTTAGTTCTATTCTGTAATAATCTCCCTTTGTAGTTCTATTCCAGAAGCTTCGGGTCCTTCCGTCTCCTGAGAGCCAGAGTCAGCAGAGATGCTCCCTGCTTGCTACCCTCCTGTGAAATGCCACTGAGCCCAGGCAACTCTGCCTTTTATAAGCCTCCTGCTGTCATCCTGACATCATAAGAGGGTGGAAGAGACAACCTGAGGCTGATGTAGAGAGGGGAGGGGAGGTGGCAGAGGAGGATGGACTGAGTTCATTTTAGTAGCAATTCATCAAAATAATGAACTGAATAATCTCTAGTTCCCTGATCCTCTCTGTACAGTGGCTTTCTTTATACTCTCTCTGTTTGAACTCTTCCTCTCTTGTAATTCCATGTTTGCATAGCCCAGTCTCCCTACTCCCATCACAAAGCAGTGATGGAGTCACTGATTACAAAGCAGAAAGCTTATGTTAGCAGTACAGGAACTTTCTTATTACTACTGTGACAGTAAGTTTAAACGATTTATTAAACATTTTTTTGAAACATAAAGCAGAGAGATTACAAAATAAAAGAAGAGACAGGATTCAACATAATGGAGAGCAGCATATAAGAAATTCGAACACAATAGCACATTGCAATAGATATCTAATTGGCAGGACTCAAATTAAGCATACATTCCAAATAAATAAAGAATCCACATTTACTGTATTAGCAAGAATAATAGAGGGAGTGAGCATAAAGAACAGTACAAAGTACATTATAAGAGAATCCTGAGAGAAGAAGAGACTAAAACGAAAAGGTAGAGAGGGAGTAAGAGAGAGGAAAGATAAAGAGAGAAAGGTAAAGTGCAAGGGAAAGTGACTTGTGGATATGGCAGAGAAAGTTGGAATATGCAAGTAAGCTGCAGGTTATCAAGATAGAGAAGTGATATAATTTTCAAGCGGTCTCCATACTTGAGCCCAAGAAGCAAGCCGATTACACTTTATAGCCATGGCTTTTTCATACTTATAATACATACACACAGAATTCCACCACCAGGCTTGTGAAAGCAAATCACTACGCTTCCAGTTAGATAGTATTGTGTGAATAGCAATGGCAAACAAGAAATCCATTAATTTCCGATGAGGAAGAGACAGGGAAAACGTAGGATTGGAACCTCGAAGAAAAAACACAGTATACGTAAAGGAGTGGGAAATGGGGATGATGGAAGTGATCGTCGACCAAACTTGGAGCCAAAAAGTTCGTACATATGGGCAAAAAAAGAACATATGCTCAAAAGTCGCTTTGGGTGCTGAGCATGACCAGCATTGATGGGAGGTAAGTAAACCGGCCCTATGTAATCTCCAAGGTGTCCAAAAAGCTCTGTGCATGAGAAAAAAGGAGGATTGCGTCAAGCTGGAGGATAGTGTGATGCGAGTTGTTATGGTCCAAAGATATCGCCATGTAGGTTGACCAATATGGGCGTCAATTTCCTTAGACCATGTGGAGTATAGCCCATTTCGAAGAACATGAGCATCAGTAGTTACAAGAATTTTATATAGTTTCGATGCTAAATGCCTCTGAGGCCCATGCTCCTGGAAAACTTGCAATAGATAGGGGGATGTATTGAGTGGAGTGGAGGAGTATGAGGAAGCAGCTATAACATTTCGTAGTTGCAACCATGCAAAAAATTGAGAGGTTGGTAGGCCGTATTTTGCTCGCATTCGAGGAAACGTATGTATCGTAGCATCTTCCAAAATGGAGGCCAAGAACCAAATGCCTTTTGTCTGCCATAGCGGCCAGTTGAGAGGGTGTTTGTCAATGGTCAATCTAGAGTTACGCCATATGGGGGCCATGTTAGAATAGCTCCAAGAGCATATATGTTTGGGACGAATGGAGTCGAAAAGGGAGTATGCCTTGTGAAGTGAGCGTAAAATTGCATTAGATTCAAGTTGTTTGGATATTTTCATCCCTGGGAAACAAGTAAGTGGGAAAGGGAATACTAGTGAACATTCCAAATCTAGCCATCTAGGTCTTTCCCCTTGAGTAGCAGAGGGAGAGAAATGATGCTGAGCTTGTTGAAGCATGAAAGCTTGATGGTAGGCATAGAAGTTAGGGAAATTGACACCTCCCTCAGCCTTAACGAGCTTGAGTTTGTTTAAAGCAATTCTGGGGGTCTTATTCTTCCATAAGAAGGAAGATAGTATCCGGTCAATCTGCTTGTAAAAGGCATAGGAGAAGAAAATAGGAATCATTGATAATGCGTAAGTGATCTTAGGGGCAATCACCATTTTAATAGTGTCTAATCGTCCCCACCATGTGAGATGTAGGGGTGACCAGTGGATAGTGAGATCTTTAATCGCTTGGAGAATACGGGTTTCAGCATTAGAAATTGTTAATTGGGGCTCGGAGTAAAAGTAAATTCCCAAATATTTAATACAATGGGGGACTCTTTGTATAGTAGAATTAGTGAGATCTACCAAGGAACCTAATGTATTGAGGGGGAGGAGTTCAGTCTTGTGCCAGTTAATTTTATAACCAGAGAGAGCAGAGTATGAGGCAATTTGCTGGAGGAGGTGTGGAAGGGAGGAATCAGGATGAGACAGAAAAAGCAACACATCATCTGCATAAGCTGATAACTTATATTCTTCCGAACCAATTTTCACACCTGTAATTAACGAATTTTGTCGGATGGCAAGAAGAAGGGGTTCCAAAGCCAGGTTGAAGAGCAGAGGAGAGAGGGGACATCCTTGGCGAGTTCCTCTATGAAGAGAAAAAATTGGGGATCTGCGGTTATTGAGATATAAAAAAGCAGTGGGAGAAAAATAGAGGAGTTTAATCCATGAGATGAAATTGGGGCCAAAACCAAATTTATGTAAGGTGGAGAAAAGAAAAGACCACTCCACACGGTCGAAAGCTTTTTCAGCATCCAGAGAAACAGCTATGACCGGGGAGGGGGCAGAGGATACCGCTTCATGAATGTGAAAAAAAAGTCTAGTGTTATTTGTTATGAGCCTATTTTTAATGAAACCAGATTGGTCTGGGTGAATAATACTGGACATTATACGGGATAGTCGAGTTGCTAATATTTTAGTAAAAAGTTTGTAATCTGTATTCAGTAAAGATATGGGCCTGTAGTTGCCAACTTCCGTTGCATCTCTACCTGGCTTTGGAAGAACCACGATACACGCTGTGGAGAAAGAAGAGAAGAGTTCTGGTTGATCTGGGGCAATCAAATAATACTGTTGTAAATATGGAACTAATTCCTTGCTAAAAGTTTTATAAAAATCAGTAGTGAAGCCGTCCGGTCCGGGGGCTTTCCCTGCTGGGAGAGCATGAATCGCACATTCAATTTCCTGCGTAGTAATTGGAGACTCAAGGTCCTGAATTTGTTGCACTGATAACGAAGGGTGGGAGATTGTGGAAAAAAAGGAATGAAGATCTTCTTCCGAAAGATGAACTTCTTGCTGGTAAAGCTTTTCATAAAAGTCTCGGAATTCACGTAGAATATCCACATCTTGAGTAAGAACCTGATTTGAAGCAGATGTGAGATGAGTGATACGTTTTTTTTCTGCCTTCTTCTTTAAGTAAGAGGCCAGAAGATGTCCACATTTATTGTTTTCCACATAATAAGTAGCATTCGTGTGGAAAGTAGATAAACGAACAGATGCGCTGAGAAGCTGATTATATTGAAATTTTGCCTTTATTACAGCTGCTAGAGAGGTGCTGGTCGGCCGTTGAATGTGTTTGGATTCCAAAGAGGCAACAGAACTCTGAAGTTTAGCTAATTCTGCTTGTTTAGTTTTCCGCTGATGCGCTGAGTAGCTGATGATAATGCCCCTAATAGTGGCCTTGTAGGCCTCCCAGAGGGTTGAGATTGAGACGTCTGAAGTGTCATTAGTAGAAAAGTAATCCATAGTATGAGTACGAATGTGGTCTACAAAGGCTGAGTCTGCTAATAACGAAGAATTGAATCTCCATATTTTGTCCGTTATAATAGGTGATTGTAAAGTGCATCGAATAATAATGGCAGCATGATCCGAGACCAATATAGGGGCAATGTCAGCTGAGAGGATCTGCGGGATTAAGGAATGAGATGTTAAAAAGAAGTCAATGCGAGAGTAAGAGGAATGTGGAGCAGAGAAGAAAGTGTATTCCTTGTCCCCAGGATGAAGAAGACGCCAAGGATCTGATAATCCAAATGAAGACATGAGATGTTTGAGAGCTTTGCTTGATTTTGATATGGATAAGCGTGCCGTCGATTTCCGATCTATAAAGGGGTCTAGGACCTGATTAAAGTCCCCTCCAACGATAATCTGTGCAGAGTCAGTAGCCAGGAGATGCGAAAACACAGTGTGAAAAAAAACAGGATCATCTTGATTTGGAGCATATAAGTTGAGAATATTGTAAACTTCTTTATGTATAGAAATTTGAATGATATTCCATCTACCATCAAGATCCGCAGATTGCTGAAGAATCGTTGCATCTAGTCGTTTATTGATAAGTATAGCTGTTCCCCGTTTTTTATGAACTGCAGGACTGAATGAAATTTGACCCACCCAGTGCCGCTTCAGTTTAAGGGACTCAGCTGATGTCAACCGGGTCTCCTGCAGGAGAGCGATATCTGCGTGCAAGGAATTTAAATAAGTGAGAACTTTTTTCCTCTTGATGGGATGCGAAAATCCTTGGACATTGAGAGATACCACAGTAAATGAGGTAATGGCGGTAGTCATGAGCAAGTAGGAAGAGGAGCGATGTAAAAATAACCTGAAGTATGCCTTTGTAGGTTAGGAAGTAAGAGCAAACAAGAAGAGAGATAGATAAGTAAAGTTGACAGGGAGGAAGAAAGAAGAGGCTAGAAGGGGCTAGAAGAGGATTTAGAAAGAATATAGAAAAGAGTAGCAAAGAGAAAAGGAGAAGAGATGAGAGAGAGAGAAAAAAAAGGAAAAAAGGGAAGAAAAAAAAAGATGTCAAGTGTTGTTAGCACTATCCGTGCTATTCTAGAAAGTCCCTGCAGGGACTAGTGATGGGTTTCCAGGCGGACCACTGGCCTTCCAAACGATCCGCTCCGCTCATCTGAATATGCAAAAAGTGAAATCAATCAAGAAGGGGAAAGGAAGAAGCATAAATGTCAACTGTACCAGCGAATTTGACGGCCTTTCAGCTCTAACCAGAGCTATTGCAAAAGGAGTACCACTTTAGGGCTAAGAGTAGCCTTATATAGTATCAATTCAGGTATTCATATCTTGGTTATCTTCAAGGGATTGAAGGAAGACCTCCAGGTCATGAGGTTGTTGATATATCCTGGTGTGATTAAGGTGAGTAACCTTCATCTGCGCTGGATAGAGGAGCCCATATTTCGCACCTACGCGTTGAAGCCGTGATCGGAGGGCGAGAAAGGCTTTACGTCTCGTAGCAGTTTCTTTGGCTAAATCGGGAACAAAAAGCACATTATGGCCTTTATATTGAATAGGTGCCTGAGTCCTGGCAGCCGCCAGTATTTGAAGGACTTGTGGATGACGCAGCAATTTAAAAATAATGGGCCGCGGATATTTAGAGTTATGAAGAGGTTTAGCGGGCACTCTATGGGCCCTTTCAATTTCAGCAGGATACTGAAATGCGAGATGGAGGCTAGTGTTAAGCAGTTTAAGGATAAAGCCGCCGATATCGTTACCTTCTTCTCCTTCTGCAACACCGAGAATCCGTATGTTATTGCGGCGATTTCTGTTAGAGAGGTCTTCTAGAGAATTTTGTAGATGTGCCACATCTTTTGTAAGTTGGGGGACGGAAGTAGCTGTTAGTAACAAGGAGGAGACTTGAGTTTCCACATCGTCGAGACGGGAGCGAAACGTGTCAAGCTGGGTGGAAACCGCCTGCAATTCGCCTCGGATTGCGTTAGTGGCATCAATATTAATATTAATCAAGTCTTTGAGTTGTCGCAGCTCGATTAATACAACATCAGCGGACGCCATGACTTTCGCCGGCGGGGCCTTGCCTGGTGACGGAGGGTCAGCCTTCGATCTTTTTGTTCCGGCCGCCGCCGCAAAAGCTGCCTCTATTTTCCCGGTTTTGTTCGCTGCCATCGGGTGCAGTAACTATTTAGGAGCCGTAGGATCTGAAAATTAGCGCTGGAAAATATTTTGGAGTATAGTTTCCCCGGATTATTGGAAAGACTGGAGTGGAGACACTCGCTTAGGCGGCCATTTTGATCGCTGCGCTAGAGCGCCCCCACTACTGTGACAGTAAGACATTAAACAAAGAGAGGGAAGTTTAGATAACTATTCTTTTAAAATTGAAAACCTGCTGCTACTATTTTATTATATTCCACTCTTCAAAGTGGATTATATTCAGATACTGTGGGTATTTCCCTATCCGCAGAAGAGCCTACAATCTAAAGGGTCATTCATCAAAATGTGTTATGGTGGGCCCTAACGCCTGCGATATTTATCGCAACACGAATGCAAAGTATTGGAATTTATTCAAAGGGGAGGGATTGGGTAGGATCTATGAACATGAGGGGCATTATTGCGTTGTGTCATAGTGTGCACATTTTTAATACTGGAAGTAACTATACTTTTTTTTCCTGGTGTTAAGCTGTGCGATATGCTTGAAACGGAATTTGTGATGTTTATTGTGAATTCTGTTTTGGTCATTTTTGGGTGAGGAGGGGTGGGGTTGGGTCGGGTGGAGTGGTGCACATAATAGTCAACTATTTATACTACTAAAGGAGGGCAAGCTAGTAACTCGAGGTGAGGTTTTGCTGGTGGTCTAGGGTTTTGGGGCTAGTTTTACATGCACAGTGAGACATATAAACAACACAGTATATGTCAATGAAGATGTGATTTTGAGTGAGGAAAGTCACACAAAGATGAGATTTCTGCAATGTTCTCTTATCCTAGCTTGATGAACACTCTACCAGGCTACTATCAAGCTAGGTTGAGAGAACATTGTAGAAATCTTATCTTTGTGTGACTTTTCTCACTCTAAATCACACCGAATCTTCACTGATGAGTACTGTGCTGTTTGTACGTCTCACTGTGCATGTAAACCTGGCCCCAAAATCCTAGACCACCACTAAAACCTCACCTCCAGTTACTAGCTGGCCTTCCTATATTGATATAAATAGTTGATTACTGTGAGGGCCTCATAAAGAGTCTCTCTCTCACTCTCTTCTCTTACTCTCTTGTCTCTCTCTCTCTCTCTCTCAAGAATTAAAAAGGGTGGTCAGCCTGAAGGTCTATCAAGCCCATCATATTGTCTCCAAGACTGGATTTCTGCGCAGGCCTACTAGACCTATTCTCAGAATAGGGAGAGGGGTTAAACTCTCTGAACCCAAATATAAGTCAAAGTATGCCCATGCAGGCAAAGGAGAATTTAAAAAGTGCAGAGGGAGTAAAAAAAATAAGATGCAGAAGAGCATATTAGGAGAAAAAAAGAGAGTGCTTGAGAGAGAGTAGTGGGGATAAGCTGGGATCTGGCAAAAGAAAGACTGCTGGGACTTTGAGTGAGTCCCTAGCTTTGACCACACAAGTACTTCTCATGTCTGTATTACCTGCTCCTCTCTGGACATTTAAATGCAGGCTGCTCAGTCCGCCCACATCCACCGTGTTTTCTTTTTAACTTTTTTTTTGCTGGAGGTGCTGTGATTTGGGTTGAATTCAGGAGCCCCTAATCATTTTCAAAAGCTGACTCCTATGTCCCCAGTCATTCCAGAAATAGAGGATATGGCAGGGCTTCCCCAAACTGTCCTAGGACCCCACAGCCATTTTCTTTTTATTTAGCATTACCACAATGAATATGCATAAGAAACATTTGCATATCATGGAGATTCAGGATATGTAAATGTATCTCATGCATATTTATTGTGGATATCCTGAAAACTAGACTGGTTGTGGGGTGCATAGGATAGGTTTGGGAAGCTTGAGATATGACTTGGGAACGCAACCATTTTCCCTACATGGCAGCATATGGCAGTGAGTGCCACCGAACCACCAGGCTGGCCCTGATGAGCCCCTCTTCCCTCCCCTCATTCACTGCACTCTTTCCCCTCCACCTTCCCACCAGTTTGACACACATTCTTCCCTCTCTACTCTTGCCATGCATCTATCACACCTTCTCAAGCTCTTCTGCTCATTGCATCCTATCCCCTTATTCTCTCCTTCCTACCTTGGCTTGCACCCTCTCCTTTTCTCTGTCACTCTATATGACACATCCCACACCTTGGCTGATCTCCCTCTCTTCCCTGCTGACACTGCTGAGACATGAAGCCTTCCTACCTAATGCTTCCCTCACCCGTTCCATACCTTCATACCACTCTTACTCCTATTGATCCCACTGTGTCCCACTTCTTCCTCCCTCCCATTTGAGTAAGTGATGGGGGAGGAGAGAAAGATTCTGCATAAGATTGTATTTCTTTACTTTATTTATATTCCACTTTCAGGCACTTCAAAGTGTATTACATTCATGTACTGTAACTTTTCCCCAAATATTTGCAGAAATCTAATTCATCTTTACAGTAGGGGTGTGCAACATTTTTTTTTTCATTTTGTTCCCCCCCCCCCCCCCCCCCCCCACGTTTTGTTTTGTTCCAGCCTTCTGACCTACTTATTGATTCCAGTCTCTGGCTTGTAAGTAAAGCTCCAGATGCAGTTCTGTTCTAGCTCTTGTTACCTTACCTATCGACTCCAAGAAAGATCCAGGCCACCCTCCATTACCTGAGTGAAACTATTGGCTCCTGGGTGTTTCCCAGCCCAGCCTGCAAGTCAGCACCCAGGACTCAGCCCTGCATGAGCCTGCATGAGGACAGGAACCTCATTGTTTATCTCCAAGCTGTTAGCTTTAGAAGCTTGACCGTCTGTGGACATTAATTTTTATCCAAATCATTTTGTTGTCTTTTCCCTTGGCCTCTTCACTTTCTTGGCACGTGCCATGAGTGTGCAGGTTTTCACACCTAAACTAAAAGCCCTCCCTCCCCCCCCCTCCATTTCTATAACTTAGCCTCTCTCCTCTATTCTTATCACTGCCCTCTGTACCTGTCCCAAACATGCATAAATCTAGTCATTGTTTCAGTTTCCTCCACCTCTACTGCCAGGATCTTCCACTGCCCATAAAGATGTATTTTCCACTGAGCCTCCCTCCTCTCAAAGGTTTGAGTTTAGCCTTGAACTACTCACACATCTCTACACACCAGGACGGATACTCTGTGCTTCTTCAATCCCCTCACTGTTTGTGTCTCCACCACAGGGGTGGATTACATAAAACTTCAGCCCGGGGGATTTTTACAAAACCGGCCCACTGGGTATCTGACTCGCTCTTGCTCATGTGGAGCATGTGCTTCATCAGCTCCCAAAAGCATATCAAGCCAAGCAATGAGAGGTGCCATCACATCCCCTGGATCCTGGCAGACATGAGACAAAACAAGCTCCCAACATACATTTCATGTTTTTCCTAAACAACTAAGTACATCACATATTAAACCAAAAAACAAAAAAAATTAAAAACATGGCTCTTCAAACAGGCTTTCACCTGATGCCCCTTTTCTACCTTTCTCCTCTCTTCCCTTCCAACCACCCTTCCTCCTCATTCCCCCCCCCCCCCCCCCCCCCCAACTATCCTCCTTATGGACTCTCCCTCTTTACTTTTCGTTTGTAAATTATGATTTGTATTCCTCTGTGGAATTATTATACTTTCCTCATTATACCAAGTATTAATGTTTTATTGCTATTTTCCACAGTTATGCACCTAGTTTAACCATATGTACCTATATTATCTTACAAACCGTTCCATGTAAATGTTTTTATATTACATCATTTAATCACAGTTCCATATAAACTGATACGACATGCAAACGGTTATCGGTATAGAAAAGCCTTAAATACAAATAAAAAATAAGCCAGGGGTGAACAACTGAGCTGCATTCGCACTTCTATCCAGGTCTTACCAATCAGACTACTTTATGGTAGTGACTTTCCCACTTCAGTGGAAGAGTGAGACATTTTAACTAATGGGGTTTGGGATGTTAATAAGAGGGTCACTGACAGATGTTATCAAAGTGCCAATTGAGAGAGGAAAAATATGATGCTCCTCTTCCTACTGGGCCATCTTCCAAAGATAGATGGGACAAAACCCACCCAGGCAGTCTCCCAGGGTAGAGAGGGAAGACGGGCTCTTTAGACAGTAAATAATTCAGATGGACTGCAGATGTATATAAACACACTTTACATGTGCATATTTATTTTTTACACTCTACCAAGTTTGCAATAAATATGCAACAACATCCACACTGTCATTATCAACAATTAACACTTTTCATTTCTGATATTCCTACAGCGATCTGCAACTTTACCTGTGAAAAGAACCCGTTAGTTAATTTAAAAGAGTATCAGATAAATTGGCTTCTTTAAAACAAGCTACTTTACTCTCTTGGAAAGTGTTTCTTTAATGCTTTTCCTTAAAGAAATTGAGTATTTGCTTGTTTAACAGGCATAATGTAAAGTTAAGTATAAACTGTTACTCTCCTTTGTTATTTGATGTTGGTGTCTCTCTTGGTTACTTTCCTTATATATATTTGATACTCTCTCTTTGTCTCTGTTGGAGACTGTGACTCCCTGTAAGTGTTCTCTTTCTCTCCTTTACAATATTTGAATCAGGGTTGGTAAGTACTATAGTCTCAATTATGTTTCTAGCAACCCAGTACTTCCTTGTATACGTTTTGGGTTGCATGCACCTAGCTGTTTCCTTTGCTCTGCAGTTAAACTTCATCCCCTCCACTGATGCTTGATAATGTAGCTGGCTAAATTGCTATTAGGGATTGCAGCTTTTGCAACTGTATGGACCCTGCCACTGCATCCAATTGGGGAGCGTATTCTCCTGTCTTGACTTTGCGCCTAACTAAACTTTAAATAAACGAAACAGTGTATCCCTAATTACACTGGCACTGGCAGTCTCTTCCGTAAGTGCTCTAGCTGAGTTCCCTCGAGCTATGATCTAGAAGCCTTATTGAACTCAGCTAGCTAAGTGAGTGAGATAAAAAAAATAATTGAATGTCCCTCTCTTCTATCTATGCACAGATGAATTGCTTCAGCGGTTTCTTAGTGTGATTTACAGAAATTGCACACACTCACTCTCTCACTTTGTACTAACATACTTCAGGTCACTGTTTTCCAGACCAGGTATTTAAATAATATAAGGCTGAGTCACTTCTTATAACCCTCTTAGGATTGGACTATAGCTTTACACTCTGCTCTGTAGTACAGCTATCACACCACTGCACTTATATCTGGGGATTTTTTTTAATACACTCACAGTTCTGAGTATTAAACTCAACACTAGACTGTTCCAGTATTTGATTTGTTTCCCTAATATTAGAGTAATGTTCTCACACTGGGTGAGAGATGCTGTTTTGAAATACTGCACTCTCTATTTTTTTTTTTTTTTTTTATCAGTATAGCTCTTACAGTGGAGTTCTGGTACTCATTCACCTTAAACCCAATATTACTTTGTCAGCCACTATTTCCCAGATTACTGAGGCTGTCTGTTTCTCCTTTCACTAAGGATCCAGTTATCACATAGCAAAGGTTCTCTCAGGAGATAAACTTCCCCTTGATAGCAGAGGAACATAGATAGAGCAGGGATATACACAGTGGTATAACCAGTTGTGTGAACAGAAATTCACTTCACACTGACACGTAGGTTCAGATAGCTGCTAAAATCACATGCACTGCAGCTAAAATTAATAAATTATTACTCTTACAGGATTAACTGTCTTTCTCCTGACTCTTACCTGCAATATACTAACTCCACCACTTCTAAAACTGTATGTATACACTACACTCTATGGTATGTGCCTTCCTCTCTCTGTTTTCTACTACTTTTTAGTTTCTGAGCATATTCTGGTAGAGTTGGAACATAAAATCCCTTCTGCTCTGTCTCTCTCAACTGCCACTCTCCAACCAAAATCCCAGCTGCAACAACTGTCCTGTCATCTTAGCATGAAGCACCCCTGCCCTCACTGTGTCCCCTCTCTATCTCACGGACTGCAATCTGCCCTGCCTGCCCTACATTATTTATATTCTGCTTTTCACATGTTTTTTTTCAGCGCTTCAAAGTGGATTGCATTCAGGTACTGTAGGTATTTCTCACTGTAACCACTGTCCTGTTAGCTTAGCTTGAAGTGCTTGGGTTCAGGGGCGGATTGGCCTATCGGGGGATCGGGCATTCCCCGGTGGGCCGGTCACTCCCCGGTGGGCCGGTCACTCCAGCCACGTGGTCTACCATGCGCGGCCGTGACAGAGCCGCGCTCAGCAGACCACGTGATGTGTCCTGGGCCGGCCTGGGCGGTGGATACCCGGGCCGGTCGTCCTCTGGAATCCGCCGCCGCTTGGGTTACAATGGATACAGTAAACTAACAGTTTCCAGCAGCTCTTCGATTCCAGCAAGGGCTATGACAGACCCAATCAGCTGACAGCTTCCACTGAGAGCTAGGGATAGGAGCCCTGATACGCTAATCTGCGATGGCCAATTTTACCATAGATTTCAGTTTTGAGGCGTTTTCTCATTTATTATATTTAAGAAAAAATAATGTTACCCCCTCTTTATTTTAACCACTGGGTTACACATGCAATCTGTCAGTCCCCCCTCCCTCTTAAGGGGCCAATGCAATACAGCACGCTCAGCCGAACGCACTGTATAAACCGCAGTCTGACGCGGATTGAACAGGTGCTAATCAATCCCCTAATGCAAAAAGGGGATTAGCACCTATTCAATGAGCATCCAACACTGAGTGAATGTAATAGCGCTCATCACATGCACCTGGGGCACGTTAAGAAAGCCGCACAGACTGTTCAGCACCTGCTTTTTACGCACTTTTATTGCATCGGCCCCTTAGGTTACATCTTTCATATATCATGGATTCCTGGTCTGGTATTAAAGTTTTTTGCAAGTGAATCAGTTCCTGAACCAGTTGCCAAGTAATGAGACAATCATACTTCCAACCAGTGGCTCAGACACACACAATCAGACATAGACAAACACACAGATAAAGATGTGTGTGGTTGTGCTGCTGCTCATGTGCTCAATCAGTGATTAATTACTACCTGTCCAGGTACTGTGGCATTATTATATAAACGTTGATGCTTCTTGCCGTCCCTCCCTCACCCTGCAGCAGCCCCCTCCCTTTACCATTCTCACCCCTTCTTGGCTCGCTCACACTCCAGGAGACTCACTGGCTTCACAGTCAGCTGCCGCTCTCAGAGCTCAGCCCAGCCATTTTAGATAGAAGCCTCACTAGCACTGCACAGGTTCCACCTTCTGGCTCACTCCTTCCCTTTATATTACAGTAGTTTGCCTCTACTTCTCTGGGCCTTCCCCACTCCAGCCAACTCTCATTGACTGTGTGCTACACAGAGTCCGCTGCTTTTATTATTCCTTAGGCAAGTGTTTTCCAACTTTTTCACACCTAAAGAAAACCTACATTAACGAAAATGTTATGTGACACACCAGCCTCCACAGATATTACAGTCATGGAGAGGATTTATATGGCCAAAAGGGCTAGGAAAGCACTGAGAACCTCACCAGTCTCTCTTCCAAAATAGAAGATAGGGGGCAAAGTCAACCTGTCAGTGTTATCAGTTCTCAAGGTTGAAGGGAGAAATTGGTGTTGTGTGAGGAACCAGCTCAGTTTGTTATCTTGGCTGCTGTGTGTGGCTGACAGAGCTCCTTTGCTGCTGCTCCCAGCACTCAAAGTGAATCACATTCAGTACTCAGTGTACACTCACTCAGCCTGAGGATAAGGCAGAGGATTCAAGGACTGAGATGGGGAAGATGAGCAGGGCTGAATGCACTGTGTGTGCTGCACAAACAGGAAGATGCAATACCGTGCACTCAGGCCAGTGCACAGGATAACCCATGGTCGGATGCATGTTTGGACCTGTGTCCATGACCCCTGATGCAATAAGGGGATCAGCATGTCCAAAACAGCACATAGCTAATAGTGCTCAGTACATGTAAATGCCATGTTGATGAGGGTATTAGCTAGTAACCCCACTGTAAAAAATAATTGTGCACCCGAGGCACACTTTTTAATCCTCAAAAATTAACACCAGCCCTGGAGCTGGTGTTCAGCCTTGAGAAGCCCCAAAAGTTGCACAGACAAGCAGAAAATACTGCTTTTCTGTGGTTCCTCTGAATTAATATCATTGCAATATTAAGTTGGAGGAATCACAGAAAACAGCAGCGTGGACAAAATAATAAAAGAAAATAAAAAGTGTTGATGGATGGCGGTCCAGTAAGCAAAACAGACGCTCATTTTACGAGCAACCATTTTCCTAACCCATGGCTGGGCACCTGGGAACTTCTCATTCTAGCTACCATAAAATATAAATAGAAATGTGCAAACACAAATTGAACTGGAAACTGTACAAGTTAGATGCTGTATATGAAGAGCTGAAATATCAAAAACATCAAATAATAAAACTAAGAAATATAATAGTTTAACCATACAAAACAAATGAAGAAATATTTTAAAACAGTTTGGGCCGGATTTTAAATGCTCTGCGTGCGTAAATCCGGCCGGATTTATGCACGCAGGGCACTCGCGCGCCGGCGTGCCTATTTTGCATAGGCTGCAAGTGCGCAAGTCCCGGGGCTTCGTAAAAGGGCCGGTGAGGGGGCGTGTCCGGGGGCAGGACCGGGGTCAGGGGGTGGTTTGCGGCGGGACCGGGGGCGTGGCGCCGGCCCGGGGGCATGGTCGAGGCCTCCGGACCAGCCCCCGGGTCGGGTGATGGCGCGCCAGCAGCCCGCTGAAAGCAGGCGTAAATCTGCCAACAAAGGTGGGGGGCATGGGTTAGGTGGGGGGAGGGTGAAGGAAAGTTCCCTCCGAGGCCGCTCCGATTTCGGAGCGGCCTCAGAGGGAACTTCGGAGCGGCCTCAGAGGGATTTCGGAGCGGCCTCAGAGAGAACAGGCAACGCGCGCCGGGCGCACAAATGTGCACTCCCTTGCGTGCGCCGACCCCAGATTTTTATAAGATACGCGCGTAGCCTATAAAATCCGGGGTCGGCACGCGCAAGGGGGTGCACATTTGTTCAACTTGCGTGTGCCGAGCCCTGCGCACACTACCCGTTCCCTCCGAGGCCGCTCCGAAATCGGAGCGGCCTCGGAGGGAACTTTTTTTCTCCCCCCCCCCCGCACCTTCTCTTCCCTTCCCCTACCTAACCCACCCCCCCCCCCCCGGCCCTATCTAGACCCCCCCACACCTTTATCGGAGAAGATACTACTGTCTCTGGGCAGTAGTAACTTACGCGCCCCGGCGCGGCAGGCCGCTGTGTCTGGGCACTCGGCCATGCCCCTGATCCCTAACCGTGCCCCTGGCCACGCCCCCATCCGCCCCTTTTTGCAAGCCCCGAGACTTACGTGCATCCCGGGGCTTGTGCGCACCACCGAGCCTATACAAAATAGGCTCGGCGCGCGCAGGGGGGGAGGGGGGGGTTTGGGGTAGGTTTTCGGGGGGTACGCGCGTATCTTACACACGTACCCCTTTGAAAATCTACCCCTTGGTGTACTTTTTGCCCCTTTCTTTTTGCCTTTGGGGTTCATGCCACTGTTGATGCCCTCTTCTGAAGCCTTGGGTAGTCCTTGACTCTCTTACTGCTGCTTGATGGTGCCTTGGAGAAGTCCTGCCACTGTTGGTACCCTTTTGCCCATTTATGGTGCCTACTGCCTAAGGTTATTCATGCTGTTTTTTATGCCACTTTGCCACAGTGTTGGTGCCTTGGAATTCTCTTCCCCTCCCCCCCCCCTTCTAATATTGTTATCCCACAAGTTTCATTAGAATTGATTAGAAAACCCCAATTTTGAAGCACAAAATAGACGGCATTACTTCCCCCTTTGATTTTAATGGGAAACAAATGAAACCAATGAAACAAATAAAAATAGTTTTTTTCATTTAAAATTAATGAAACAAATGGTGGTGACCTATTAAACAAATGAACAATCAGAAACAAAAATGTTGCTTCTGCACATCCCTAATATTTAATAGTACTTGTTATGACTAATAATAATGCCTTATAATTGTTATTGAAATATACTAAGTGTGGATTCTATGTGCATTGATGAACAGGGTTGAGGTGGCTGCCCTGTGATGAGCATTGGTGCAATAAATTTCTCTTCTTGGATCTTTTATCTACATCTTGACAGATGCACGATCTAAAGACTGTCGACTTGCCCAGCTCATCCAACTAAAGCAGTCATAAGTAAGTAGCTAATAAACATTTATTTTCCTTTTTTAGTATTACCGCCTTCTAAGGTTCTCTCCACCAAACTGTGCAATTCGTGTCTATAATGATGGTTAAGCTGTCAGATCCAGTGTAATACCCATGTCAGATCCTTAGGGATAATTTTCAGATTCAAGGGCACTAGTTGTTGGCCTTCCCTCATTTAATCTTTCCAGTGTGCCCAAATCCTTTTGTGAAGTGCATATCTGGCACTTATAATAATACATGTTACACAAGCAAACTTGGCTACACTGATATACAGCTATCTAGTCTATAGTGCTCTTTCTCCTTCCCTTCACTTTTACTTCTAGAGTTGAAATGAAATCAAAATATCTACATTGGATCCAATGCCAACTGGTTATAGATGTTGTTCCTATGACACATGGCATGTCCCAGAGAGTGTGACCCTGTGTGTTTCAAGCCTTAGTAGTAGTGCCCCAAGAGATGGTGTGAGTATGATCTAGAGGCAGTGGACCCAATATTCAAAGTGAATTCAGTGCTGTTTAACTAGATAAGTAGGAACTTATGCGACTAAGTAACTACCGCTGAATATGTCCCTTCGTTCAGGGCTGCTGCTTAGCCATATAAGTCTCTTATACAGCTAAAAGTTGCACGCACAAAAAGTAGGCATGTACTAGGCAGATTGGAGACAGAGAGAGTTAGTTGTTAACTTAGGCCTGGATTTATCAAAATGCACTAAATATCGCATGCAATAGGAAAAGGAGCATGTTTTATGGTAATATGATGTTTATCACAAAGTGTGCTATTTTATTTATTTAATTATTTATTTATTTATTTAAATGTATTTATATACCGTTTTATAAAAATAAATTTTGTCAAAATGGTTTACAGTGGGTAAAATAAAAATTTAAAGAACAATCAAAATTAAATTTAAAATGACATAAAAGTAAATTAATAGCTAGAAGAAATTCTAGCATAAAATAAATCATTTACTCAAAGTAAAATATGCTATTTTAGTTCTTCGCATAGGTATTACCGCAAATTGTGATAACTTTTTTGCACTTTGTGGTAAGTGCTATAATTTTTGTAACTCCTACCTACAACCACTGGGGGGGGGGGGGGGGGGAGAGAGAGCGCCTAGCCTAGCCATAATGCCCTCATACTAGGTAGGTATTTATACCTCTATATGAGGCCCTCCTAGTTACTCGAGGTGAGGTTTAGGTAGGAGTATAGGGGTTAGGGGCCACCTTGACTTTTAGAGTGAGACATATGAACAGAATAGTGCTCTCTTGTGAAGATTTGATGACCTTCGGAGTGAGTAAACTCACCCAAACATGAGATTTGTGAAATGTTCTCTCAACCTAGCTTGATACTACCCAGGTAGAGAGTCCATCAAGCTTTCCTGAATATCTGGAGCCAGTTGGAAACTTTAGTAATACACAAATGGGTTGAGGAGACATTGCTCACTGTGGCTTTGTGGCAAATTAGAATGACTAAATAAATGTAGATGTAAAGGTTAGATGTCAAATTTGCAAAACAGTCAGTTTCTTTGACATATGTTACAGCATGGAAGAAGATTTTCCTAAGCTACCTCAAGAACTAGCAAAAAGCATAACTGACTTGCGTTATGAGCCACAATGGAATGGTTTCTTAATTGTGTCATGGTGGGATTCAGAGTGTGATGCTAGCTTTTTGTTCATTTCCCCTTTTCATGGACTGGCAAACGTATGAGTTGGTGTGTGGAGGTCAGGATGAAGAAAATGTTTATTTGCTGGACGGGGTGTTCTGTGAGTGGAGTGAGAATATAAAAGCTGGATGTTAGGGATGGCTGTAGAATGTGGTTGAAGAGGTCTTAGAATGGATATAAAATGCAAAAGTACAGGTTATTATTTAATTATCTCTTGCTTTATTCGATCATGGTTTACGTTACATGTTGTACTGCAAGATTTTGAAGTGATATGTATTTGTTGATCATTGCCAAACAAAGAAATGGTCCGTGTAAAAACAAAATATTATTTTGCACTTTTTATAATTAACTTATAGTTGAGTATTTTATCTGTTGTCAACATATACATTGGAGAGGAAAAGACCTCAGTGCTTGGCAAAAACATCAAAGACTGAATTTAATCCCAGACAGTTCAGTCACTGGTCTAGAAAAACTTCTCTGTTTTATTACAATCAAAAATGTTTTTTCTTTATTATATTCAATTTTTATATTAAAATGTAAAGCAATAATGTGCCCAATGGTGCAAACAACAAATATTTAAAGAATGAACTTATCTTGATTGCATGTTTAAAGTCTAATATTAGTCAGCTTTTCATGCGCCTCTTCATTCTTATTGCTGAATGAATATTTTTTTTACATACAAGATTTAAAGCTTGTCCTTATCTTTGTTGCACAATTCTTTGTAATGTTGTTCAATTTTCCATACAACTCTTAACAGTACCATCTTGCCACTGAATAAAAGATTCCAACAAATGTTGACGTTGCCAATGTTCGCAATTTAGCTGCTTCAGGGCAGCATATTGCATTTTTCTAAATAAGGCACTTGCTCTACATATTCTCACTGAGCTATAAAAACAATGAAGAGAAGTGCATTCTTTAAATCTTGGCATGTAAAAAAAATATTCATTCAGCAATAAGACGGTGTTGTGAAGAGACACATGAAAAGCTGAATAATATTTGAATTTAAACCTTCAAACAAGATAAATGCATTCTTTAAATGTCTGCTGTTTGCACCATTGGGCACATTTTGCTTTAGATTTGAATATAAAACTAGATTAGAAAAAAGAAAGAAAAAATTAATTTTTGATAGAAATAAAATAGAGAGGTTTTTCTTGACTGGTGACTGAACTATCAGGGATTGAATTCAGTCTGATGTTTTTGCCTAGCACTGAGGTCTTTTCCTCTCCAATGTATATGTTGACAACAGATAAAGTAAAGAATAAATTGTAAGAAAGGCAATAATATTTTGTTATAACACAGACCATTTCTTGAGTAGATTTTTTTTTGTTGATCATTGTAACGTACTTTGTTGAATAAAATGTTTTTAAAAAACAAACAAACAAAAAAAAAACCCCAAGGATTGTATTCTTAAATCTGTCTCAACTTAAAAGAAGTAATATTTTTTAATAGCGTAAAGGATTTTTTTAAACACAAATTTAAGTTTGTTGAATTCTAATTGAAGAAGACACATGCACACACATTTGCTAGAGACAAAATGTGTTAATTTTAAACAATACATGCCCTTCCCCTCCTATGTTTCTGCTGACTTTCATAGTGGGTGGGACTGATGCAGCACATACTAAAATTATCAAAAGCGAAAATATTTTTTTTGAAAACTGTGTGAGATCTTCAAATACTATTTATTCTCAGACAAAGTCTACAGAAGGAAAACAGTATTTCTTGCCAGTTTTGTCAAATTTTAAATGGGGTTTGTAGTCTAAAGTAAGATATATTGTTGCGCTTGGAGGTGGACCCTTGTCTTGGAGCAGTGTAGAATGACTTCCTGGTAGGGACCAGGAAGCACCTGCCCCAAGGGGCAGAGCACTGGAGGAGACAGAGGCTAGGATGAGCTTCACCACTGGAAGCCCACAGTCCCCCCGGGTGGAGTCCGTAGGGACCCGGGCTGCTTGGACTTATGTGTGCCTCACAGGGTCTCCTGGAAAGGTAGTAGAGAGACGTTCCCATGAGCAGCAAGGGAGTGCGGTCGGTCACTAGGCTGTAGGTCTGGAAACCAAGGAAGGCCAGTATAGCGTAGGCGATGACAAGGCACGGGACAAAGCCAGAATCAGGAGATGTGGTCAATGGCAGCTGGGGTCAGAATCCGAGGATCAGTCTGAGGAATAGTCAATGAAGCAAGGGTCAGATTCCAGAGGTCAGGATCCAGGCAGCGAGCAGAATGGTCAAGGAACAGGCCGAGGTCAGTACCAGAGAGACAGTTTGAGGGTACTACCTGGGAAGACAGGATAGATAGACGCTGGAACAGACAGACAAGGCTGGAACAGTAGGATGCTGGAACTGTAGGATGCTGGAACAGTAGGATGCTGGAACAAGACTGTGAACGTGGAGGCAAACTAGTACACTTACAGTGCGACCCGATTGCCAAGGCAAGGAAGTGTAGGTAGGGACTATCTTATATCGTACGTTCAATCAGGGCATGCCACGGAGCTAGGACCCGCCCCTGGCCCTACAAGATGCCATGTGGTTCGCGCGCGCACATGCGTAGGGGCATGCCAGCACCACTGAGGATGCCGAACTTCAGCGTGAGGCCTGGTGTGCAGTGAAAGGCCCATCGACCACCGCCGTGGGACGCCGAGGACTGGAGGTGCTCACGGCTGCTGCTGGGGAGGCCAACCCAAGACCAGCAGAGAAGCTAGCGAGGTGAGCAGGCCTGTGCACGGCCGGGCAACATATATTGTAGCCCAAAACTAGCTGAAGTAACTTGGAGAAAGGAAAGTCCCAAGCCCAAAAATAGCCCAGTCTTCAGAGAACCAATTAAAAGAAATATAAATGCTATTTTTAATAAAAATTTTATTTCTCATCTGTTAACGTGTACAAACTTTCAGTATGTTTACTGTATGTCAACAGATAAATATATAAATCTACATAAATACAATAAATAAATAATGAAACCCCTCCCTCGCCACAATATACACAAAGGCACATTGCAGTATTATTATTAGTTCATTTGGGAATAGTTCTGATTTTGAAAATTTAATTGTGAAACCTGATACAGCAACATGCTCCCGCAACAACTACATTTTTTACAAAAGTTTTTTTTATGTTTAATATTTAAGTTTTAAATTGTATACAACAAAGATCTATACATGAACAGTATGTGATGTTTCACAGCTTCACACTCTAGCCAACATTAATAAGGGACTCTAAACAAAAAAAAAAAAAGTTAATATTCCAAGAAAAATTTCACACAAGAGAAAGGTGATATATAAATATTTATATTACATAGTGATGTGCAGAGGGACACCATACGTTGCATTCGGGATTCATATTCATTGGGGGGCATATACGTTGCATTCGGAAAGAGGGGCCCCTGATACGTTCATGCGTTAATTCTTATTCATTTCCCTGCTAAAATTGAATTAACTACAACCTCCCACCCTTCTGACCCCCCAAGACTTACCAAAACTCTTTGGTGGTCCAGTGGGGGGTCCGGGAGCATCTCCTGGACTCACACCCTCGGCTGCCGGTATTCAAAATGGCACCAATAGCCTTTGATCTTACTATGTCACAGGGGCTACCAGTGCCATTGGTCGGCCCCTGTCACATGGTAGGAGCAACGGATGGCCGGCGCCATCTTGTGCGCCCTCACTATGACCACCAGGGACTTTTGGCAAGTCTTGTGGGGGTCAGGAGGGTCCCCCAAGACTTTCCAAAAGTCCCTGGTGGTCCAGTGGGGGTCTGGAAGTGATCTCCTGCACTCGGGCCGTCTGCTGCCAGTAATCAAAATGGTGCCAATAGCCTTTGCCCTCACTATGTCAGAGGGGCTACCGGTGCCATTAGTCAGCCCCTGTCACATGGTAGGAGCACAAGATGGTGCCAGCCATCCATTGCTCCTACCATGTGACAAGGGCTGACCAATGGCACCGGTAGCCACCGGTAGCCATTTATTTCTAATAAAGGGCTTTTTTACATATACCGATCTTCACTTCTTTTACTGCTAAACAGCCAACTGGATCGGCTTCCGATTTGCTTTCTGAGTCATAACAGATACATCAGTAAATATTTAAATTCCTTGGCTACAAAATTGAAATTATTTTGCGTGAAAAGTACCTGCAAAAAAACATCTCCTTCTCCCTTTCCAAGCAACAGGAGACCAGCAAGGTAGCTCTGAATGGAAAAGTAGTCTAGGATCCTTGACTGATTTTTAATCCATTGCCCCTTCTTGCTCGTTAGCAATTCTCTTGTTTTTTTGACAAATAGTATATGTTAGAGATCAGTGTAATCTTATCCTCAGCATATCCTAAAATCATATTTTCTTAACATCTTGTACGAAGAAAGTAAATGTGTTATAGGAAAATTTAAAAATCTAAGGTTCTTTTCCCCATGATAATTTACAACAGTTTCCAATTGATTATTCATGATCAAAATATCCTTAACATATGCAAATTTTACATATTGATCTTCTACCAAACTAGATTTTAACTCAACTAGATCTTTTTCCACTGAAGCTAAACAAATATCATAATCATGAAACTTTGATCTACAATCTTAAGAGATCTTAAATATTTGATCACTTAATTGGGTAACAACTTTCTCAGTCTTTGAGACTACTTTCCGTATATCAACCAAAGAAATATCAACCTAATAAATGAAGGTTGACCGACGTGCCGCAAATGCGCAGTAGAGAGCAGCTCTACCGCACATGCGAGCACGTCGGTCACATTGTGCCTCTTAAAAATAAAAATGGCGCTGTAGGAGCGGCGGTGGCACCGGCCCGAAGAGCTGGAGCGGCGGCAGACCCGGAGCGGCGGCCTGAAGACCCGGAGTGGCGGCCCGAAGACCCGGAGCGGCAGGAGCGGCGGCCCGAAGACCCGGAGCGGCGGCCCGAAGACCCGGAGCGGCAGGAGCGGCGGCCCGAAGACCCGGAGCGGCGGGAGCGGCGGCGGTGGCCCGAAGAGCAGGAGCGGCGGCGGCACCGGCCCGAAGACCCGGAGTGGCAGGAGCGGTGGCGGCGGCCCGAAGAGCGGCGGCGGCGGCATGCGCGCGAGGGAGGGACGGATGGAAGGAACACCCCGGAGATCGACTGAGGGGAGGAGGGAGGGGGGAGAGAGGAGTAACTGAGGGGAGGGGGGAGAGAGGAGTGACTCAGGGGAGGAGTGAGAGAGGAGTGACTCAGGGGAGGAGGGTGGGGGGAGAGAGGAGTAACTGAGGGGAGGGGGAGGGAGGAGTGACTGAGGGGAGGAGGGGGGGAGTGACTGAGGGGAGTGACTGGGGGAGGGGGAGATAGGAGTGACTGAGGGAGGGAGGAGGGGGAGTGACTGAGGGGAGGAGGGAGGGGTGGAGAGAGAGGAGTGACTGAGGGGAGAGAGGAGAGAGTGGGGGGAGGTGGGAGGGAGAATGAGGGGGAAGGAAATGATCCAAAAAAATGTTAATGTAGCCTGTTTTAACGGACTTAACGGCTTGTTTTTAGTAAACAGAGACTCCTCAGGTGGATCTGTCAAAATATTATAAGGATAAGTATCAGGAACAACTCTCATCTGTGATGTTCAACAAAATCGAAATATTATCAATGGCTTTACTCACAGTTACATCTTTACTAATTGCAGACTCCATTAGAGCTACCTTCTCCATAGCTCTGTTATTAACAATATCCATTGCAGGCCTCATATGCAAACTTTCTATAGCCTCCAAATTTTCCAAGGAAGACTCTTTGGGTGCTGAAAACCCCGCCCTAGCTTCTTGAGGGATGATAACAGTCCCACCAGACTGAGTTTGAAAAGGAGGAGAATAGAAACATGGGCTAATAGATGCCCCAGAAGAACTTGTGCCCTGATGGATGAACTACTTGGTGATCCTCTGATGGATATAACTGAAGGGTGTAAGCTGGAATATTTTCCCTTCTGTTTCTTTCCATACAAAGGGCAATACAACTGGAAGCAAAAATTTTCCTAGGGGGGCATTCCTTAGGCATGTGGCTTTGGTGCACATCGCTTTTACCTTGGGCAGTGGCCCTCACAATTGATGTCACCATCTCAGCAGAGATGGGGGAAGGATAATAGCGGTGGTACCTCCTGGGAAGGTCTGTCAGCGCACACTTGCTCTCCACCCACCATGATCAAACTTGCTCCTCCAGGCACACCACTTTCAAGATGGACAGTGATTGTCTGGGCAGAGATGGGGAATGGCAGCAGTTGCAGTACCTCCAAGAAAGGTCTTTCAGCATGTTCCTGCTCTGCACACACCAGCATCCTGCTTTCTCCTACCGGCACATCACTTTTAAGATGACGAATGGCCCTCAGATGTGACATAACCATTTCAACAGAGTTGGAGGAAGGACGGGAGCGGTGGTACCTCTGGGCAAGGTCTGTCAGTGCACGCCTGCTCTCCACACACCAGAATCCCTTTTACCAAAGATTTTAGAGAGGAAAGGGGCAAAAGAGACAAGGAAGGAAGGTAAGAGAAAGCAATAAAAAGGAACAATAAGAGCAATACATCCCCATCATAACACCTGTACCAATATCCTTTCCCCTGTAGAATGAGCCCAATAGCCTCGCCATCTCTCTCACCCCTGCCCTTACACTGTCTGCTGCCAGATTCACCATTTCACCCCCTTCTCCCCTCCAGGCCTGGTGCATATTTTACAATTGAATGAGGTGGTGCACCTGGGGAGATGGTGGCAGCAGACTACAGAGTCAGCATTGGCCCAGTGCCTTTGATCTTGCAGGTCTGGCTGTAGTGCTGGGCCCACTTGGGAAGATTAAGAGGGTGTTGGGTTGCAGCACCTGGAACTGATGTCATCTTCTGAAGAGGAGTTCCAAGTGAAAGGCCACAAACATGAAGTCCAAAAGATTTAAATCACTCCCACGTAAGCAAACCAAATGCAGCCCCCTGCAGCAATATATTTTTTTCTGGTGCTGTACTATTGAATCTGCTGATAGGCTGCTCCTGCACAGCCAATAGAAAGTCTAAGATTAGCAGGGGCAGGCTGTGGGTAGGGGCAGCATTGCTGTGTCAGCAAAATGACAGGTGTTCCTCCAGTGGCATGGTTGCTCTTTTCTGAACCTTTTCTAAAGCAACTGTATCTTTTATGAGATGCAGCAAGCAGAACTGCACAAAGTACTTTATGTGTGGCCTCACCATGGAGCGACACAGATGCATTATTACTTTCACCATTTTATTTTCCATTCCATTCTAATAATTCCTAACATTCTGTTCCCTTTTTTAACTGCTGCCACAGACTAAACTAAGGATTTCAAAGTATGGTCCTCTATGATACCCAGATCCTTTTGCTGGATGGTAATTCCTAATATGGAACCTCATTGTAGGTACCCTTCCCCATGGGCATCACTTTGCACTTGTCCACATTAAATTTGATCTGCCATTTAAATGCCCAATCTTCTAGTTTTGCAATTGTCTGCAATTTTTCAAAATCTGCTTTTGATTTAACAATGGAATAATTTTTTATCATCTGCAAATGTTATCACCACTCATTTTTCACTTTTCCTTATTATTTATAAATATATTAAAAAGCACCAGTACAGATCCCTCAGACAATCCACTGTTTACCTTTCTCTACTGAGAAAACTGACCATTTAGTCCTACTCTTTGCTTTCAATCTTTTAACCAGTTTGCAATACACAACAGGAATGGGCATTCATTTAGAACAATCTAGAAACTGTCAATAGCCTTTCCTTTTTTATTTCATAATGTTTTCAAAAAGAAACAGAAAAAAAATCAAATTTAGCTGTTTTTTTTTTCAGTTTCATTTAGAAAATTTTAAATGAAAAAAAACAAACCCAAAACCTCAACCTTTGCAGCCTGAAGACTTTTCCGAGATCTCCCATGCTTCTACGGGACCGACAAACAAGAGCCTCCAGTGTCCCCTCCCCCTCCCAAAATAAGATCTTAGCATCAGAAGCCACCTCATCCCCCATTTACCCCAACCATAGGGGGTCCATTGTTCGAGAAGAGAAGGAGGGATGCCCACTCACCTGTCCCTAGCTCCTCTGTATTTCAATGGCAAAAGTCAGCACTGAGACAGGAACATAAAAGCATTGAACTTGTTTGGTGCATTCTATTGTCTCACATCCAAACACGATGGGACAAAAGAATGTGGAAAGATGCCCTTTAACATGATGGTGGCCCCAAACTCACAGAACTGCCATCACCTTAAAGGGTTGCTGGCCTGAAAAAAAAATAGTCATGGCAAATGGGGAGGTTGAGTGGAGGTCAATGCCAGTCAAGGTAGCCCCGACTCTCCCCAACATGTAAAAGAAAATCAAAGGTCTCAGCCCTCCAATAGAATAAAGGGTCTGGCCTGACCCCCCTTCCCATCCTACTCCCCACCCAAGTAACAGAGATTCCCCCAGTGTCCATTCTCCCATTACACACCCCAAGCAACAGTAGTCCCCCAATAAAGAAAAATGGAAAAAGGTCGCAGGCATCACCCTACCCCACCTTCCTTTTCCCACCCACAACCACCCATGAAAGCAAAAAAAAAAAAAAAGAAGTATCTCCGCAGCATCTCCCTTCTGCACTCCCACAGTACCTACAAATGGACCCCCTGTCAGGTGCAGGTGCACCTTCACACCCAACCTGGCCAGCGCCATTTTCCAAAATGGTGTCGACCTGTCCTTGCCCTAGCCATGTGACTTGGATGAGGTCTGGATCAGGGTTGAGGGTATGGACTTTGGAGGGATCGCTGTTACTTGGGGGATGGGATGGGGTTGGGAAGAGGAGGCTGGAGCTGGAGCCTTTATTTTATTGGAGGGAATTGGGCAGCCCAGGGCCATTCCCGCATGGGTCATTTTTTTTTTTTTTAATTTTACATTTTGGAGGGAGTCGGGGCTGCCTCAACTGGCAGCCTGGGTTGAGACCAGGGTCAGCACTGTCCCTCACTCAACCTCCCCTTTGCCGCAACTTTATTTTTTTTCCTGCTGCTTTAAATGTGCTGTGACTGGGGAGATCCTTGAGACCCTCTTTAGTCCTGGGCCTTCCATTGCACATCTAAAACATTTCAAATAGATGTTGCTATCACGGCTGACCACCTTCTTGATCAGCCGTGATAAAATATTTAAATCAGATTGACTATGCATAACTTTCTTTGCAAACATTTGCATCATTCTTGTATGCAAATCACACACAAAGAAGTCATTATAAAAGGGGAGAGTATCTGGGTGGGGAGATGCAAAATCTTGCATATATCATGCAATATCAAATGACAAATGTGATATTTTGTGCGTTAGAGCCCTAATGCGGCTTGATTCCTCACCTTCTTAGATGGTCATATTCATGCTTATTTGGCTAAGGGCAAAATTCATTGAGGCTTTTCTCTCATTTTGTGTCTATGGGAAAAACCCTTAGGGGTAGATTTTAAAAGGTTGGGCACGCATGCATGTTATAAAATCGGCAGTCAGCACGAGCAAGGGGGTGCACAATTGTGCAACTTGCGCGCCAACACCTGTGGCCTTCCCCCGTTCCCTCCCAGGCTACTCCAATTTCAGAGCGGCCTGGGAGGGAACTTCCCAACCCCCTAACCTAACCTCCCTTCCCCTAACCCTCCCACCCCCTAGCCTTCACCTAGACCCCCCTGACCTTTATCATACCTGTTGCGCATGCCAGCACCCTCTGGCATGCGATCCCCGGCACAGCGGCAAATGGTCACTGTGCCGGGAGCCTCTGACCCCGCCCTGCCCACAGTACCACCCCACCCCTTTTTCGAAGCCCCGGGACATACACACTTCCCGGGGCTTACACTTGTCACCGGGCATTTTTAAAATAGGCCCAGCGCATGAAACCCCACCTATGCGCGTAAATTGACAAATGTACCCCTTAGTGAATCAGGAACTAAATTAACAGGATAGTTAGACCTATTATTGAGCCGGTCTACAGTTAGCTGGATATATTTATCTGTCTAATTTAAAAAAATATCTGGGTATGTTCACTGGTGTGGCCATGCTGCTGAATATCCCAGCTGAGTTAATCAGATAAACTTATCCTGCTAAGGCCTAGATTCATCAAATAGCTATAAATATTGCGCAAATAGCATCCGAGGAAAAAAGGGCATGGTTGGGCTAATTTCATGCCTACCACATCGCATAGGTAAATAATGCATGGCACAAGGCATGTTGCTTCATTGTATCACATGTTGCATCACTGTGTGCCCAGT
Source organism: Rhinatrema bivittatum (assembly GCF_901001135.1). Classification (NCBI taxonomy): domain Eukaryota; kingdom Metazoa; phylum Chordata; class Amphibia; order Gymnophiona; family Rhinatrematidae; genus Rhinatrema; species Rhinatrema bivittatum. The sequence continues at coordinate 11,830,738 of NC_042624.1, read as the reverse complement.
CATTTTATATGGCTAGTGTAGATTGGTGTGTGATGCATTCTTTTTTTCAGTTTATATATCCCGGCTTCCTGCAGCTACCTCTTTGAGAGTGTGTCAGGCATGGGAGAGAGAGGGGAGAGGAGAGTTGATGAGTGCTTTAGTGGGACTAGAAGCTTTTTCTGTTGCCATCTGTTTCCTGTTATCTTGGTCTTTTGTCTTCTTTGTTGGAGTAAAAGTTTTTGTTTAGTTGTCCAGTTTTCTGCTTTTTGATGTGGAGGAGTGGTGTGAGTGGGGGAATGAGAAGGAGTGGTGGTTATGGTGAGGAAGAGTGAGAAGGATGGAGTGCGAGAGGCTTCGGGAGAGAGGAGAGAAGAGACATGAGAGGAAAGGGAGGACAAGGGCAGGAGTGCTTGGAGGAGGAGGAGGAGAAGGGACAGGGTCAGGAGTAGAGGCAGGCAGGAGGGAAGGGAAAGGAGGAGGCAGTAAGGGGGAGGGGATAGGCAGGCAAGGACGGAGAGAGGAGGACAGTAGGCTATGGATAGAGAGAAAGGGCAGAGGGGAAGGGAATTTTCAGGGCAGGAGCAGGAGGGAGAGGAAGGGAGGGGAGAGAGAGTAAGGAAAGAGAAGACACCTCTCTGGAAGTGGGAGTGGCACTTCCTTCTGGCAGCCAGGCAGCAGCATGCCCTCATCTCAGGGCTATCAAGTTCAGCATCTAGGATAATGAGAGGGTCATTGCAGGGGTCATGGAGCATTATGCCATGCTGTTTGGCAACCATGCAGCCAAGGCCTTGAAGGAAGAAGAGGGCCAGATCTGGTGCAACATAGGCCAGGGCATCTCCAGACACAGCACAGTGGGGAGCAGATGCCCTGCCATGTGACAGGGTACGGCCAATGGCATGGATACCCTGTCACATGGTAAGGGCAAAGGGCCATCGGCACCATTTTGATTAGTGGCAGCCGATGGCCCAGGAGCGGGAGATCGCTCCAGGGACCCCCACTGGACCATCAGGTACCTGTAAATTTTGGGGGGGTCGGGAGGGTGGGGGAAGCTAAGGGGATTAGTTTTAAAGGGTTGGGGTGGGTTTAGGGGTTATTTTTGTGTGCCGTTTTTCCCGCCCTCCCCCTATCGTTTTGGGGGAGCCCCTGATTTCTGACGATTTTGAAAATATCATCCGATATTTTCAATCGTCCGAAGCCCGATTCACATCCCTACTAACTGGTCTGTAGTTTCCCGGATCGCTCCTGGAGCCCTTTCTAAATATTGGGGTTATATTTTCCACCATCCAGTCTTCAGGTACAATGGATGATTTTAATGATATGTTACAAATTTTTACTAATAGATCTGAAATTTCATTTTTTAATTCTTCAGAACCCCGGGTTGTATACCATCCGGTCCAGGTGATTTACTACTCTTCAGTTTATCAATCAGGGCTACCACATCTTCTAGGTTCACCTTGACTTGGTTCAATCCATCTGAATCATTACCCATGAAAATCTTCTCTAGAATGGGTATCTCCCCAACATCCTCTTCAGTAAAAACCGAAGCAAAGAAATCGTTTAATCTTTCTGCGATGGCCTTATCTTCCCTAAGTGCCCCTTTAACCCCTAACAGTCCAACTGATTCCCTCACAGTCTTCATGCTTCATATATATTTGAAAATGTTTTTACTGTGAGTTTTTGAGTCTACGGCCAACTTGTTTTCAAATTCTCTCTTAGCCTGTCTTATCAATGTCTACATTTAACTTGCCAATGCTTATGCTTTATTCTTCTTTCAATTTTTGAATGAAGATCTTTTGGCTAAAATAGCCTCTTTCACCTCACCTTTTAACGATGCTGGTAATCGTTTTGCCTTCCTTCCACCTTTCTTAATGTGTGGAATACATCTGGACTGTGCTTCTAGTATGGTACATTTTAACAATGTCCATGTCTCTTGCACACTTTTTACTTTTGTAGCTGCTCCTTTCAGTTTTTTTTCTAACTATTTTTCTCATTTTACCAAAGCTTCGCTTTTGAAAGTTTAGCACTAGAGCCATGGATTTGCTTACTGTCCTCCTTCCAGTCATTAATTCAAATTTGATCATATTATGATCACTGTTGCCAAGCGGCCCCACCACCGTTACCTCTCTCACCATATCCTGTGCTCCGCTGAGAATTAGATCTAAAATTGTTCCTTCTCTCGTCGGTTCCTGAACCAATTGCTCTATAAAACTGTCATTTATTCCATCCAGGAACTTATATCTCTACCATGTCACGATGATAGATTTACCCAGTCAATATTGGGCTAATTGAAATCTCCCATTATTACTGAACTACCAATTTGTTTAGCTTCCCTAATTTCTCTTAGCATTTCACTGTCTGTCTCACCATCTTGGCCAGATGGACAGTAGAATAATCCTATCACTATACTCTTCCCCAAAACACAAGGGATTTCTACCAATATATATTCAATTGTGCATTTAGTCTCATGCAGGATGTTTATTCTGTTGGACTCTATGCCATCTCAGACATAAAGCACCACATTGCCTCCCAGGTGCTCCTCTCTGTCCTTGCAATATAATTTGTACCCCGATACAGCACTGTCCCATTAGTTATCCTCCTTCCACCATGTGTCTGAGATGCCAATTAAGTCTATATCATCATTCACTGCTATACATTCTAATTCTTACTTCTTAGACTTCTGGCATTAACACACAAACTTTTCAAATTGTGTTTTTTGTTTGTATTTTCATTCTGCTTTTTAATTGATAGGGATAAGTTAGAATTGTTTTAGCTCAGGTGAGTTTGTAGTTTCAGGCACTTGGACTACTTTTCTTATTATTGGAACCTCACTGTTGTTCTCTGGTCCTCAGCACACAATTTTGCAAAGGCCTGCAATTTAAGACATTTTTTTTTAATTACTTGGTGTCTTTCTCCATATTCTATTTGTAGAACATGTTTAAAAACTGTGTAACATGGACTACTCCCCCCCTCCAATGTGTGCCTCTATATTCCTCTTTATTTCTTTAATCTATATTCTCACTGCTTGAAAATGATTTTTTATTTCAGAAAAAGCCGTTTCTTCTGTCAATGTCTTTAAGGCAGTAAAGGAATTAGAGAAGAATTATTGCATAAAATCAAGTAGGAAATTGAATATCTTCTTTAATCATTTTCATACATTTTTAAGATTTGAATTTTTTTGTACAGATTGCAGGATTCTATTGAGTCTTAGGTCTAAAAGTAACCTCTGCTGTATAGTAATGATGTTGGCCTGTGGCCCTGGATTTTATACCAGTGTCTGTCACATCAATATTTTATCAGCAATAGTAAAAATATCCCCACAAACTGAAATAATTGAAAATGTATAGCATTGAAAAAATATATATACCAAAGCCGAAGATATTCCAGCAAAATCTACATCTATGTTTCAGAGATACAGAAACATAGAAACATAACAGCAGAAAAAGAGTGGCCCATGCAGTCTGCCCATGCCCATGCAGTCTGCCCATGTTAAGAACATAAACATTTGCCATACTGGGTCAGACCGAGGTTCCAAACACACTATCCTGTTTCTAATCCAGGTCACAAATACCTGGCATGTACCCAAACAGTAAATAGATTGCATGCTGCTGTATCTGTTACGTTCAGCGGACAGTGGGTCCACCCTGTGGCCTGCCGCCCCCACATTCCAGTTGGACCCAGCTGCATGGCCTTCCGACACCATGCCTACCCTGCTTCTAGCAGGCATGAAGAGGCAGGCCTCTTTTGAGCACAGAAGGAAGCCATGCCAAGCTGCTCTAGTCTCTCTCCAGCATGGCAGGACGCCATCAGGGCCGGGGCCGCCTTCCAGCCATCTCTTCCACCTGCTTAGGCGTGCATGCGTCAGTGGTAGAAACTGCCTGGTGGTACACTCTGATAACGTCAAAGGCTGAGGCCTATATAAGGCCACATCAGAAGTTCCTCCAGTGCCTTGGCAATAGGTCATCTCATCTAGAGAAATGGGTTGCCATGTGTGCCTGTTCCAGGTTCTTTTTCCTGAGAGTGTTCCTGTCTTGGTTCCTGGTTCCTTGCAGTCTAGTTCCTATCTTCCTGGTCAAGTCCTTCCTTCATCTGTCTTCAGTGTTTCATCTTCTCTGCCCTTCTCATTTCTTGTTTCTTGGATTGGACTTCTGACTTTTGACCTCAGACTGGCTCCTGGCTTCTTCTCGGATTGACCTTCTGTCTTGACCTAGGCTTGGACCTTGGTGCTGTTGATCACCACCTGTACTGCCCATTTCCTGAACCACAATTCCACCTGATTGCTGCCTGCCTGTCTAGACCTCCACTCAAACCTGACTCCACTTGTTCGTTCTGTATTGGCCTGTCACACCCGCATTTCATCAGATCTCTATCTACCCAGAGGCCTGTGCCTAAGTCCAGCCGACCCCATCACCTAAGGGGCAAAGGGCTAGTATTGGTATTGGTGAAACTCCAGTTGAGCCTCTGTTCCAGTCAGTTCCACCTACCAACAGTGCCGGCATGTAGGGTTACACTCTGCAGGTTGTGCAAACTCCCCCTCAGCCTAAATGTCCATGTTCCCAACAGATTGCCAAGGCCATGGACCCAGTGGAGGATACTGCCTTTCAGGCCATTCCAGGCCTAGCTCACAAGATCCAGTAACAGCAGCACTTCTTTGAGGCTCTGGTAACTTCCATGGAACTTCTCAAAGCTCGGCTCGATTCTATGGCTATTCATGTTGCTCCGCCACCGCCACTAGCAGTGACCACCTCTGCTCTGGCAGTTCCTCATCACTGCTCTATTCGCCTGCCAGCACCTTCCCAGTATTCCAGGGATCTAAAGCAGTGTTGGGGTTTTATTAACCAGTGCTACATGCACTTCTCTCTCCAGCCATCTCTCTTTCTAGATGAGACCATCAAGATCACCTTCATTCTCTCTTGTCTGGTTGGTAAGACCCTAGTCTGGTCATCCCCAGTCTGGGAATGCTCTGATCCTCTTCTTCAGGACCTGCAGAAATGTGTCCCTTGCTTTAAAAAAGTCTTCAATGACCTTGGCCACCAGGCTTCTTCCAGCATGAACCTCCTCCACCTACGCCAGGGGATCCGGTCTTTGACACATTATGCAATAGAATTCCAAACCTTAGCAGCAGAGCTCAGTTGAAGGGAGGATTGCTTTTGCCCCATTTTCCTTGATGGTCTTTCTTCTTGAGTCAAGGATGAGTTGGCAGCTCAAGATCTCCCGGAATCCTTAGAGGCTCTCATCTTGGCAAGCAGGATAGATTTCCACATCCAGGAATTTACCCACCCGGGAGTTCTGCCCACCTTGCAGGCCCATTTCAGTGAGGCCCTGTTCTCCTTCACCATCGCCAACAACAACTTCAGGCCCAACCTCAGTTGTCTCAGCAGAGGAATCAATGTAACTGGGTATTGGTTGCCTATCCCCTGAGGAACACCTATGATGGCATCAGGAAGGTTTATGCCTGTACTGTGGTGAATAACACAGTGTCTGATCCATCCAGGAAACATCCCTGCCTAGGGTATCCTGTGGGCTGTCCCTAGGCTTTTTGACTCTGGCTCCCTAACTGACATTTCTTGTACCCATCACCATTACTAACTTGAGTTTTCCTGCCCTGGCCCTCACAGACTCCGACGCGGGAAGAACTTCCTTATGAAAGCCCTGGTGGATCATCTGCAAATTCTGACCATTCCTAAGGAGATACCGTTTTTCATCTCCTTTATTCAGGGAACAAGATCATGCAACTACAGTGTGGGTTACTTTTCCACATGTGCATCACCTTGCATTTATCCACATTAAATTTCACCTGCCTGTTAAATACCCAGTCTTCCAGTGTCACAAGGTCCTATCTCTATTTTACACAATCTGCTTGTGATTAAACATCTTGGAATAATTTTGTTTGTCTGCAAATGTGACTACCTCACTTGTCATTAAAATACCCTGGTCCCAGTACAGATTCTGAGTCATTCCATTGTTTAACTTTCTCCAATGACCATTTAGTCCTACTTTTTGTTTCCTATCAATATTCCTGGTTCTGACCTACAGCTGTCTTGCCACCTGCCCTGATTCAGCCTTTTCAATGATGCTTCTCTTGAACTCATTCTGGACTTGGCCTCTCAGGCTTTGGCCTGTTCTTACTTGGGTGCCCCCTGTTTGCCTCTTCTTCTTTCAGGCCTCCGGGACTCTGCCTTGTCCAGATCCAACTACCAACTTCTACCACTGCTGACCCCTGGCTGACCTCCTCATCATCTCTAAGAAGATCTCGGACAGAGGCCCACCTAACTCCAGCCAGCCCTGGTACCCAAGGGCTCAATCTGTGGAGAGCGAGTGCTGGTATTGGAGAAGCTTCATCTGGCCTCCAACAGTCAGACAGCCAGCTCCACATGCCAACAGTGGGGACCCGTAGGGCTTGCCCTGCGGGTAGCATCAACCCCACCTCGGCCCAAGGATCCACATCCTGTGCAACAGTTTGCTAAATCCTTCTCTAGGTCATTGAGATCCTCCTGGTTCTTCAGCCTGAAACCCCCCCATCCATATCCACCCAGATCTTCCACCCTGTCAGTATTATACAATAAACACATTTTATATCACTTACACCAGATAGTTAGCAGATGTAAAAATATGTAAGTTGGAAAACGTATGTGTGTAAGTGTCTTTTAAAATAGAAACTTAAGTGCATAACTGCTAGTAAAATTACTGTGAACCGAATATTCCAGGATAAAGGAGGGTGGCATTTTGGGAGGGTTCTCTCTGTTATAATGATGAGTAGTAATTTCCAGAGGTGTGAGTTCCACTGGGCCAAATTTAAGTTTTTTAAGGTGAGATAGAGGAGGCTGAGAGGAGAAGGAGGACTGAGCTGAACCTAGGCCTGACCCTGCCCTGCCTGGCTTGACCTCTTTTTAAGATTCTGGGGAGGAAGGGAGGACTTGCCAGGTCGACCCACTCTGTCCAGCCGGTCCACCCGAGTGGGGTTTGATGCCCTCCGCTTTAGCTTGGGAAGTTTAACTCCTGTCTCTGACCAGGCATTACATTTCCTGCAGTAAAAGAAGAAATGACAGGCAGCTTCCCCACTAGCACGTGCCTCCTTGCACTGCAGGGTAGTAGCTAATAAGGCTTATTAACCTGTAATTAGCATGAGATGTGCTAACCTTGCTGTGGGTTTTAAAATGCAGGATTTTATGGTGCTGAAAACCCCTATTACATACCGAGAATAGGTTAGCACTGAAAAACCCATGTTAAACAGCAATTTAAACCCACAGTGAAGTCAGCACGGTTTATTACATCAGCCCCTTTAAGCATATTAAAATAGTATGAAATGGTCATGCTCACAATTTTAAGACAAGTAACGTATCTGCCTTATTTCATTAATTTCTCTTTTCAGATCCCTTGCATATTTATCTGTGTGGGATTGCTTCTCTCACAAGTGAAGAGCATACATTATACCCAGAATACACTATGTCCAAATGCTAAGGGCGAAGCAGTAGAGGCTGAAAAATGTACTAGACTTAGACAGTCTCATGATATCTGGATTACATTTGTATCCCGAGGCATTGAACTCCTAACAATATGGATGGCAGGTGTGCACAATAGGGGTTATCATCCCAGATAATTTAATTTTGTGTTGTGGACATAGTTGAACTCTTTCATGTAGAAGGTCTATGTGTTCAAAAAAGAGATTTGAACTCGGCACAGCTAGAGCTGTTTTCAAAGCCTTTTCGCTGATAATGATGACACTCTGTTGACTTGTAACTCCCACCCTCTGCCTCAGAAGAGAGGGAAAACTGTGCCCATCATTCTACCAAACCGCTTATAAAATGCTCATGCGGGCTGCTGAAAAGCTGTTTTTCCTTCATAGAACCTCTCAGAAGGTATCTTCCTTTTTTATTTTGTCTAAGTTAACAGGATAATTGTTTTATGCAGCACACATCATAATATTTGTGTCTGGTAGCCATCCTCACAAGCCAGAGGAGATAGTTATGAAAGCAATGGAGAGGGATGATGAGAAGGACAGAGATATTAGTGAAGGATCTAATGCGATTGAAGATTGGGCAAGTATTTCTGGTTTTCTCTCTTTACATAAATCTAATTTTCATGCTTGAATATAGTCAGTGTAAATCCTCTGTCCAATCCCAGATGATGCTGTCATCATTAGAGCAAATGTGCATGTCCATAGAGGACCCATGAACCACATACCTTCCACTTCTCAGAGATGGTTTTACATTAAAATTTGTCATTGATTGTTCATTGTCAGAATCTTGCCATTAGAATCCAAAGGAGAAACCACTTTCTAAAGCTCAGGATAGCATAATTTTCAAGATTTTTCTCTGCCTAGATTCTTGTTCTTACACATACGAATTCTCTCAGAATATGAGGCAATACAGATGATTTCTCTTATAACATGCTCTATTACCTTCACGTTTATATAATGTTCTTGTATTTTTTATATACCTTAATTATATTCTACCTAGCCATTCTTTTTCATTCTTTCCAAATGTTATTTAAAAGTTACCTTGCCACTCTTTATCCACACCCTCCAAATGTTACTTAAATTTGGCATTAGTTTACACATGTTATCTTCCTTATTTTGCATGTTATTTTGTTACCTTCATATGTTCTATTTGTTTAATGTCTAGCGCCCTGGCATATGTTCTTGTTCTCTGTACACCAACGCGATATCTTTGATGAGCGGCGGTATATAAAAACCAATAAATAAATAAATAAATAAATATCAAATATTTTTCCAACCCCTTAAAAATGCTATTTACCACAACCTCCTTCTATGTTTATATCAACTCCACATTGATTAGAATAAACAGCACCGCTTTAAAAATTTGCATATATTAGTTAATTGCACTTTCTAATACTCTTTACAACAGGAGTATTCATGAAATACAAATGTTCTAATTGATTTTTTCAGAGGAAAATACTCAGTACATCTGGCACTCCATATATGTACTATGAGGTTGATATATCCAGCTAAGTGGTGGGAGATGAATATCTGGCCACATTTACCAGTTGCTTCTTATCCAGATAAGTAGTGGGTGGGAAACAGATGTTTCTGGGAGGAGTTACTTATCTGGTTAAATTAGCCAGATAAATGCCAATATTCGGACTGATTCAGTTAACTGGAAAAGTTAGACCTGCTCAATAGGGATCTTCAGCAGCATAGCTGTGCTGCTGAATACATCTTTTTAAGCTAGTTTGATAAGTCTTATTTTGCTAACTTGCCACTGGATTCATCATTCCGCTATAAATATAGCGGAATGATGACTGTGAAAAAGAAGAGGCAGGGGGGTGATAGTGAGCAGGTAGCCACATCGCAGCAGTGCATTTTTGCCCACCACGGTTGTGGCTGTGCAGCACACTATCATCCCACTGGGCACCAATGAAATAGCTGTAGCTATTTCCCGTGCTAATGTAGGTGATAATGTGTGATACATTATCATCCACAGCGCTACAGGGCCCACATTTTCCTAAACTTCACCTAAACCACACCCAAACTCCTCCCCTTTTCCTAATTTACATTTTCAATTCAAGAAGTGCAAGTTGTTATGTGCATGCTCAGAATGGCCCATCGCGATTTGAAGAATGACCCCCTTGCTTAGGGCCTGATTCATCCATAGATTCAGCATAGGGAAATAGCCTTAGTGACTGTATCCCTAAGCCTTTTAATTTTGAAAATTTGCCTTTAGGCTTTAGGGAGCTTTAGGGAACATTTAGTTGGAAAAACTGAAATTCTGAGTTGCTTTTGAGTTAATGTTTCCATGAAATCTTGTTTGTGCAAAAGTTCCTATTACTTCTCATTCTCATATTAATCCATAGTGTTGTGTTACTGCTTATGGGCCCAAACGTAAGCAGGCTCACTTCTCGTCGGCCCGACATCGCTCTCTCTTCTTGCAGTAGGAGTGCCGCCGCTAAGGCCTGCGTGCCTTGTGGCATGGAGCCGCCATTGTCACAGCCTCTTCCAGCCGATGTCGCTGTTCCCCATGCGGTGGGAGTGCTACCACCATCCTCTCCTTTGCAGCTTGGAGGCCACCAACAAAACTGTTCACATTGCGACAGAAGTGCCGCCATTGCTTTCTTCTTCACAGCCTGGAGGCTGCTGACGTCTCTACTCTCTTCGCAGCCCAGGTGCCGCTGACGCCGCTTCTCTCTCACAGCAGGAGTGCCGCCACCAGCCTCTTCTTCGCGGTGCGGGTACTACCGCCAATGATGCTGACTCTGTTCTGCCACCAGATTCTCCTTAGGTGCACGGCCACACCTTTCTCCAAGATTTAAAAGGTCAGTGGTGGGAAAAGCCCCGTGTCCCCTATTAATGATGTCATTCATCGTCGCATGTTAAGTCCTATAAAGGGCTTCTCTTCAGTTCCTCATTGCCTTTGCAAGAAACTACCTGCTTCCTTGTTCCATCTCTTCATTCCAGGAGGCTTCTGAGGTCCATTTTCGCTTCTTCAAAGTTTTCTGTTCTTCGTGGGAGCTCCCTTGTCTTTCATTATGCTCCAGTCTCTTCAGTTCCTGTGTCCAGATGTTCCAGTCTCTTTGGTTCCTGCATCCAGATGTTCCATTCTCTGTGGTTCCTGAATCCAGATATACAAGTATTTTCAGTTCCTGCATCCAGGTGTTCCTGATTCTCCAGTTTCTGGGTCCAGGAGCTCCATCCTTGCTTCTTGTCACTGGATCCAGCCTTCAGATGACCATCCATGAGTTTAAGCCTGAGTTAGAATCTGAATCTGAAACAGAGTTCTGTTTCCAGTCATTGGAGCCCTGTTCCAGTTGGATCCTCTTTCCAAATACTGTCTGGATCTCTCTCCCTTCCTGAGTTCCAGTCCTGAGCCTGTCCTGTTCTTCACATGATCTGCGACCTGCCTGTTCAGGTTGTGTAGGGCACGCAGTGGGACTGCAGGGTCAGCAATCAGCCCATGGGGTGCTGTGTAGGGCACACTGAGGGGCAGTGCCTTGTCTGACTCTTCGGCCCTTTCACCTTCATATCCTCTAAGTCTCCAAGTGTCTTCGTCTCGTCCTGTTCTCCAAGTTCCTCGCCATCTCTTGTCATTGTTCCAGTGTAATCTTCTGTTCTCAACCTCTGTCCATCCTGATGCACCTGATGCTCCCATGTGGTGGGTCTAAAAGGGCTATTGAGTAGCCAGAAGGCTACCCCAGAGACCAGCATTGCATTGCTGGGTCTCTTCTTGGTGTGATCAGGTATGTCAGAGGCCAGAGTGCTCCAAGTCTGCAGCCTCTCCACCCATGCTTGGATATGTCTCGCCTGCCATGGCACATAACCTGAATTCTTCCTCTGGCTTGTGCTACGGCCTAAGGGCACACTCTCCCGAACAAGCGACTGTTCCTCCATGCTCATAACAAATGGTAACTATAGATAATGTATTTGATAATCTAGGTTTAATGTATGGAATCTTAATGGTTGATTCAATAGAGATGTGTATTGGATGGTCCGATCGTTTCATGCTTCGTTATCAGGGAACTGCGGGAAATTTCGTATTTCCCGCGGTTTTTTTTTTTTTTGGTTTTTTTTGACTGACCTGTATTTCTGGTTAGCACGCACTAATATTTCAATGTAAGTGTGCATTAACGTGAGTTATTGCGCACTAACCCTTTTAGTGTGTGCTGCCCCTGAAAAACGAAATTTCCTTCATTTTTTGGGGTGGCCGAAATAGGACGAATGCACATCCCTATGATTCAATACCTATAAGCTGGGATCACAAGGCTTTACTTTTCCAGGAAATTTACTGCATTCTGCTGCTTGAATTACCTACCTGGACTGTTCTGCCATCTTTCTGGACCATTGGAGTTGCTGACTTCTTACTTTCCATGGTTCCCAACAAAGTTCTCACTCTACCGTTGGAGTCCCACCCCCTCATTACATCATTTGAGTATGCTGCTGTCCATAAGAACTGATACAGGATGTCAGAAGAAATCTACTGTACTCCTGCTGCTTGAATTACCTGCCTAGACAGTTCTACCATATTTCTAGACCATCAGAGTTGCTGTCTGCTTACTTTCCCCAGTTCCTGGCACAGTTTCCGCTCTGCCACTGGAATTCTGCCTTTTCATTACATCATCTTGGGGCGCTGCTGTCTTTAAGAATGACACAGGATGCCACATACCTTTGTTGTGTGCATGAAGGAGCACAACAAAGGAGCCTGCCCCTTCATGCCAACCTGAGTATCATTCAGTGAAGTTATCTGACCACTTTTTAACAGCATGGCTTGCCCAACATTGTATATTTCAGTCATTATGGGCTGCAGTTGCTATGGAGGATTACATTGCAGACCACAATCATCTCAACCTAATAGGTCTGCTCTGATTAAAATCCTTTTGATTAACCAAAAATGAATAACTGTCTCTATTGTTCTCACTAGCAAGTTAATAAAAGCCCAATTCATAGCAAAAAAGCCCCCATCTTTTATAATTTGCTTTCAAAATCTAACACCAACTGCCTCTGCATTACTGAAAGCTGATGCACTTCCAGCAAAGTTCCATTATTAAACTATCGTTACCCCAAAGGTTATAAGTATTTATCTCATCCCAGACAACAACAAAGAAAATGATGTGGACTTTTGATTTTTTTTTCAAGCAAGATTTGAAACTCAGTTATGTTATTGCGTCATTGTCCTCACATTTTGAAATATTAGTTATGACTTCTAAAGAATTTAACATGTGTCTTGCATACTGTCCTCCCGGTCTCCTACAATACAACAGTTCCCCATTTTTTGAATGTCTTACAAATGCTCCAGTAGATCCTGTTAAAATGCTTATACTAGGAGATTTTAGTTTTCAGGTAAATCTTGAAAACCTATCTCCTGCATATGCTACATTCTTAAACTTCCTAGATACATGGAGATGGAATCAAATTATTCATGCCCAAACCCATAAAGCTGGAAATACATTGGATTTAATCATTTTAAATCACAAGGAGAAAACATACAAATAGACAAGGTACCTTGGTCTGACCACCATTTAATAAATGTCAGTATCATATCACTAGTGAAAAATGTTAGACACTAAGAAAATATCAAATTTTTAAATAAGTCAAACACAGATGTGGAAAAGGATCCCCAGATGCCATCACACAATCCTTTTCCACATCTGTGTTAGACTTATTTAAAAATTTAGTATCATATCACTTGCATCACTTTATAATCCATCTGAGGAGCAATCATCATTTCTTGGATGTCCTAATATTGATCCCACCCATTTCAGAGATCAGTTACAATCTGCGCTGTCCACCTTTTCAGATGACTCTCTGAACAACATGGTTCTAAAATGGTTCAATACAATTCAATCTGTCACAAACAAGCACACAACTACATCTAAAAAAATACACAATCTTTCACACTTCAAATGCAAACCCTAAGAAGGGCAGAAGCAAGATGGTGATGTTATCCATCATCAGAGAATTTTACATCCTACCACTTTTTATTTGATCAATAGAGAACGGCTATTGACTTAGCTAAAATATCTTCTTTTTCAAAATGTCTTAAAAATGTAATGCAAAGTTCATGAAAACTTTTTCACATTCTCCATAGTTTGATTAAGTCTCTGTCATCCTTTAATATCCCGCAATTTTCAGAGCCTCCAGCAAATTCATACAAAATGTTTGCGTCATTTCTCTCAGACAAGATAGCGAATATCTGCACAACGTTTCCAACATATATGCCCCCTTCAAACAATAATAAACCCATTCTCTGCACCAAATTTGAACTAGTCGCTACAACTCAGATATTACAAATCATTAATATGCTTAACTCTTCATCATCTCCATTAAACCCTTGAACAACAGCTCTATTAAAACTTTCCAGTCATAGAATTTTTGATTCAATAACACAAAACATTAAGGGGTAGATTTTCAAGGGGTCTGCGCGTAACCCCCAAAAACCTACCCCTGCGCGTGCCGAGCCTATTTTGCATAGGCTCGGCGGCATGCACAAGCCCCGGGACACACGTATGTCCCGGGGCTTTCCAAAATGGGCGGTCTGGGAGCGGGGCGCGGGGCGGGGCCTGGGGCGGTCCGGGGCCTGGGGCGGGCCTGGGGCGGTCCGGGGGCAGTCCCGAGTGCTCCGGCACAGCAGCCTGTGCTGAGGCATGGCACGCGGGCAGGTGTAACTCCTGAAAAAAATGTAGGGGGGATTTAGTTAGGACTGGGGGGTGGGTTAGATAGGGGAAGGGAGGGAAAGGTGGGGGGAGTGAAAAAAGTTCCCTCCAAGGCTGCTCCGATTTCAGAGCGGCCTTGGCTGGAATGGGGAAAGCCATTGGGGCTCCCCATGGGCTCGGCGCACGCAAGATGCACAAGTGTTCACCCCCTTACGCGTGCCGACCCTGGATTTTATAACATGCGCGCGGCAGCATGCACATGTTATAAAACCGGGTCTATATTTGTGCGCGCCGAGTAATGCGTAGAAATGTACCCCGCGCACGTAACATTTAAAATCTGCCCCTAACTGTTCTCTATTTTCAGGTCACATGACTTCACATCTTAAAAAAAAACCAATTGTTCGCCCTTTAGCCAAGCAAAGCATGTCCACATTCAGTGTTCCAGCTAATTTTTACCTATCTTCACTTTTTTTCCATACAAAATGATGGAATCCTGTGTTCCATTTTAGCTAACAGAATTTCTAGACAAAAAATCAGTCATTGATCAATATCAGTTTGGTTTCTGCATTATCATAATCCAGAAATCCTTCTCTTATCCTGCATTGATACCATGCTCAGAGGATTTAACACTGGTAGCAGTTTTACCAAGTTTACCAATCATACGCCAGATGATCTAAAATCAACTCTATCACCAGTAACTCATTGACTCTTGCCTGCTTTCTCTCGATTCAGTCAAATGCTATATGTCCTACTTAGCCCCAATTCCCAAGGCCCTTTGCCAATACCATGGGTTTAACCTAACCATTCTCTACCAGCCATGTATCATAGTTTGATATATATATATATATATATATCCTGGTTTGTTTCAACAGTTTCATGATCCTAGTTCTGTATTCCTCTGTTTTATGTAATTGCACTACTTGAGGCACTGTTATTGTTATTATGTAAACCGTTTTGATTTGTAACCTTTCTACAAGAAATTCGGTATATAAAACTGTTAAATAAATAAGTGCACATAGCCTCCTCTTTCTCTTCTTGGAACCCCATTGTTACTGGTGTACCACAAGGCTCTGCTATTTCTGCTACTCTTTTTTAACACTTCCACTTCTCTTCTTTATACTCTCCTTTCAACTCTTAGCCTCATTTACAAAATCTACACAGATGACATTCAGGTTTTTTTTCAATTGAAATCTTAATGGACTGCTACGATTGACTTTGCTACACTTTGGTTTTCAAGCATAAAAAGTTGCTTATCTCATAACCAGCTAGCACTAAACCTTAAAAAATGAAGTTCTTATTCTAGGCCGCTGAATTAAATATGAGATCCCAGACTATTTCTGTTATAACTAACAAAATATAAATGAATCAGTGTCAACTTGGAATGAGGCTATTACCAACACATTAAATCACATAGCTCCCATTACGGCAGTCGTCATAAAAGAAAAGCCGAATGCACCATGGTTCTCAAACAAACTATATCTACTAAAAAGAGCATTATGAAAAAAAGAATGTTCTAACACAAAAAATACTTATCATTGTCTATTACGAATCTATAAAAAAGAGATTGCCTTTGCTAAGAAATCTTCCTTTGCCGAGAAAATTTCCATCACAAATGGTAATCCCTCAGTACTCTTTAACATTGTAAAGTCTCTAACCACTCTTAATCAGACTTCAAGCTCAAATATAAATGAATCTACTTGTACACAAATTGCTAAATACTTTCAAACGAAAATACAAAAAATATTGGAAGAATTCATTAACCTTCTGGCTCCTAAATTCCCCTCTTAAGAACATAAGAACATACCATACTGGGTCAGACCAAGGGTCCATCAAGCCCAGCATCCTGTTTCCAACAGTGGCCAATCCAGGCCAGTCTTTCTATTATCTGAAAGAGTAAATAACCGATTCACATCTACCCGTTCTAGACCTCTCATGATTTTAAACACCTCTATCATATCCCCCCTCAGCCGTCTCTTCTCCAAGCTGAAAAGTCCTAATCTCTTTAGTCTTTCCTCATAGAGGAGCTGCTCCATTCCCCTGATCATTTTGGTAGCCCTTCTCTGTACCTTCTCCATCGCAATTATATCTTTTTTGAGATGCGGCGACCAGAATTGTACACAGTTTTCAAGGTGCGGTCTCACCATGGAGCAATACAGAGGCAATATGAAATTTTCTGTTTTATTCCCCATTCCCTTTCTAATAATTCCCAACATTCTGTTTGCTTTTTTGACTGCAGCAGCACACTGAACTGACGATTTCAATGTGTTATCCACTATGACTCCTAGATCTCTTTCTTGGGTTGTAGCACCTAATATGGAACCTAACATTGTGTAACTATAGCATGGGTTATTTTTCCCTATATGCATCACCTTGCAATTATCCACAATAAATTTCATCTGCAATTTTGATGCCCAATTTTCCAGTCTCACAAGGTCTTCCTGCAATTTATCACATTCTGCTTGTGATTTAACTACTCTGAACAATTTTGTATCATCTGCAAATTTGATTATCTCACTCATCGTATTTCTTTCCAGATCATTTATAAATATATTGAAAAGTAAGGGTCCCAATACAGATCCCTGAGGCACTCTACTGCCCACTCCCTTCCACTGAGAAAATTGTCCATTTAATCCCACTCTCTGTTTCCTGTCTTTTAGCCAGTTTGCAATCCACGAAAGGACATCGACACCTATCCCATGACTTTTTACTTTTCCTAGAAGCCTCTCATGAGGAATTTGTCAAACGCCTTCTGAAAATCCAAGTATACTACATCTACCGGTTCACCTTTATCCACATGTTTATTAACTCCTTCAAAAAAGTAAAGCCAAGACTTGCCTTGGGTAAAGTCATGCTGACTTCTTCCATTAAACCATGTCTTTCTATATGTTCTGTGATTTTAATGTTTAGAACTCTTTCCACTATTTTTCCTGGCACTGAAGTCAGGCTAACTGGTCTGTAGTATCCCGGATCACCCCTGGAGCCCATTTTAAATATTGGGGTTGCATTAGCTATCCTCCAGTCTTTAGGTACAATGGATGATTTTAATGATAGGTTACAAATTTTTACTAATAGGTCTGAAATTTCATTTTTTAATTCCTTCAGAACTCTGGGGTGCATACCATCCCGTGCAGGTAATTTACTACTCTTCAGTTTGTCAGTCAGGTCTACCACATCTTCTAAGTTCACCATGATTTGTTTCAGTCTATCTGAATCATTACCCATGAAAACCTTCTCCAGTACGGGTACCTCCCCAACATCCTCTTCGGTAAACACGGAAGCAATCATTTAATCTTTCCGCGAAGGCCTTATCTTCTCTAAATGCCCCTATAACCCCTCGATCATCTAACGGTCCAACTGACTCCCTCACAGGCTTTCTGCTTTGGTTATATTTAATAAAGTTTTTACTGTGAGTTTTTGCCTCTACGGCCAACTTCTTTTCAAGTTTTCTCTTAACCTGTCTTATCAATGTCTTACATTTAACTTGCCAGCGTTTATGCATTATCCTATTTTCTTCTGTTGGATTCTTCTTCCAATTTTTGAATGAAGATCTTTTGGCTAAAATAAATTTTAACCATGCCGGTAATCGTTTTGCCTTCTTTCCACCTTTCTTAATGTGTGGAATACATCTGGACTGTGCTTCTAGAATTATATTTTTTAACAATGATTACATCTCTTGCACTGAAACAGTGACCATGCCTCTTGTACTGGAATCTGCACTGGAATCTAATTGGTGAACATTTTCAACTATTAATAGTGCTTCAGTAATTCAAATTCTCCACAAACAAACAAAAAAAAATTAAATTCTCCTCTAAATCCTTGCTCAGGTACCATATTTAAGGCCCTGAGAGAAGTATTTCATGACCATCTCTGCAAACTAATCAACCAATCACTAGAGTCAGGGATCTTTCCAGATGCCCTAAAGCAAACATCCATTCTCCCTATACAAAGAAACAAAGCCCTAGGTTTCACAGATCTTGCCAACCTCCAAACCTATAGCCTCCCTTACTTCACCATCAAAACTCATTGAATCTACTCTTTTACATCAACTAAATGATTATCTCTCAGAACATGAAATCCTACATCCCTATCAACATGGTTTTTGCAAAGATCATTCTACTGAGACTCTACTCCTATCATCTTTTGATACCTATCTACATGGCTTTGATTCAAATACTGATATCATATTGGTATTTCTAGACATTTCAGCTGCGTTTGATACCTTAGATCACCAAATATTTATATCCAGTCTTCAATCAATAGGACTAAACTCAACAGTACTCAATTGGTTTAAAAGTTACCTATCGAACCAAACTTATCAGATCAATATTGGTTCACATTCCTCAGCTCCATACACAATTCATTTTGGTGTCCCCCCAAGGATCTTCACTATCACCTATTCTCTTTAACATTTATCTAATTCCATTATGTCACTTTCTTTCAGCTTTGGATGTCCAATTCAAAATATATGTTGATGATATGCAAATGTTTGTTCCTTATAAAATCTCTTGGTCAGAAACTCTACCCACTGTAGCCTTATATGTAAATATTATAGACAAGTGGCTATCTCATAGCCGATTAAAATTAAATCCCAAAAAAATGAAATTCTATCCTCAGCTCAATTACTGACCTAACAGTCCCCCCTCACATCTACTATTAAATAGATATTTGCATTTGTTTATCATGAATTAGGCAATTTGAATGAAATTGCCTAATTCGTCCTGGTTTGGAGGACCCAAAACAGATTTTCCATGAACTACGAGGAAAATGTGTTGTTCGGGTTAGTGCAAGGGGGAGGGGCACCTTTAAAAAAAAAAAATCCAAACCCACTCCAACCCTTGCAATTTAGTTTAATACAACCCCCCCCACCCTCCGGACCCCACCAAAAACTTGCCTAAAATCTGTGGTGGTCCAGCGGGGGTCCCGGGAGTGATCTCCCGTGCTCGGGCCGTCGGCTGCCAGGAAACAAAATGGCGCCGGTATCCCTTTATCCTTACCATGTGACAGGGGCTACCAGTGCTATTGGTCAGCCCCTGTCACATGGAAGGAGTACAAGATTGTTCCCGGACCCCCGCTGGACCACCACAGATTTTAGGCAAGTTTTTGAAGGGGTCCGTAGGGTAGGAGGGGTTATAATAAAATAAATTTGTAAAGGTTGGGGTGGGTTGGGTTTTTTTTTTGTTTTTTTTAAATAAGGTGCCCCTCCCCCTCACACTAACCCGAACAATGAATTTTCCTCTTAGTTCGGGGAAAATCCGTTTTGGGGTTCAGGTCCCCCGAACCAGGACAAATTAGGCAATTTCGTTGAAATTGCCTAATTCGTGATAAATGAATGCACATCTCTATTTAATAGTAGATGTGAGGGGGGACTGTTAGATGGGTCAGTAATTGAGCTGAGGAATAGAATTTCCATTTTTTTTGGGATTTAATTTTAAGCGGCTGTGAGATTAGGGATGTGAATCGTGTCCTCGATCGTCTTAACGATCGATTTCGGCTGGGAGGGGGAGGGAATCGTATTGTTGCCGTTTGGGGGGGTAAAATATCGTGAAAAATCTAAAAATCTAAAAATCGCAAAACCGGCACATTAAAACCCCCTAAAACCCACCCCCGACCCTTTAAATTAAATCCTCCACCCTCCCGAACCCCCCCCAAATGACTTAAATAACCTGCGGGTCCAGCGGCAGTCCGGAACGGCAGCGGTCCGGAACGGGCTCCTGCTCCTCAATCTTGTTGTCTTCAGCCGGCGCCATTTTCCAAAATGGCGGCGAAAAATGGCGGCGGCCATAGACGAACACGATTGGACGGCAGGAGGTCCTTCCGGACCCCTGCTGGACTTTTGGCAAGTCTCGTGGGGGTCAGGAGGCCCCCCACAAGCTGGCCAAAAGTTCCTGGAGGTCCAGCGGGGGTCAGGGAGCGATTTCCCGCCGCGAATCGTTTTCGTACGGAAAATGGCGCCGGCAGGAGATCGACTGCAGGAGGTCGTTCAGCGAGGCGCCGGTACCCTCGCTGAACGACCTCCTGCAGTCGATCTCCTGCCGGCGCCATTTTCCGTACGAAAACGATTCGCGGCGGGAAATCGCTCCCTGACCCCCGCTGGACCTCCAGGAACTTTTGGCCAGCTTGTGGGGGGCCTCCTGACCCCCACGAGACTTGCCAAAAGTCCAGCGGGGGTCCGGAAGGACCTCCTGCCGTCCAATCGTGTTCGTCTATGGCCGCCGCCATTTTTCGCCGCCATTTTGGAAAATGGCGCCGGCTGAAGACAACAAGATTGAGGAGCAGGAGCCCGTTCCGGACCGCTGCCGTTCCGGACCGCCGCTGGACCCACAGGTTATTTAACTCATTTGGGGGGGGTTCGGGAGGGTGGGGGATTTAATTTAAAGGGTCGGGGGTGGGTTTTAGGGGGTTTTAGTGTGCCGGCTCACGATTCTAACGATTTATAACGATAAATCGTTAGAATCTCTATTGTATTGTGTTCCATAACGGTTTAAGACGATATTAAAATTATCGGACGATAATTTTAATCGTCCTAAAACGATTCACATCCCTATGTGAGATAGCCACTTGTCTATAATATTTACATATAAGGCTACAGTGGGACTCCTGACCCCCCCCCCCCAGACTTGCCAAAAGTCCCTGGTGGTCCAGCGGGGGTCCTGGAGTGATCTCCTGTACTTGAGCCGTCGGCTGCCAGTATTCAAAATGGTGCCGATAGCCTTTTCCCTTACTATGTCACGGGGGCTACCGGTGCCATTGATCAGCCCCTGTCACATGGTAGGAGCACAAGATGGCGCTGGCTGTCCATTTCTCCTTCCATGTCACAGGGGCTGACCAATGGCACCGGTAGCCCCTGTCACATGGTAAGGGCAAAGGGCCACCGGCGCCATTTTGTTTCCTGGCAGCCGACAGCCCGAGCACGGGAGATAGCTCCCGGGACCCCCGCTGGACCACCAGATTTTAGGCAAATTTTGGGGGGTCCGGAAGGTGGGGGGATTGTAATAAACTAAATTGTAAGGGTTGGGTTGGGTTTTTCATTTTTTAAGAAAATCGTCAAACAAAAAAAACAAAACGACCCATTGGAAAACAAAGTTTTCCACGGGTCACCCGAGCCAAAGCCTGAGCCGACATGCAAAAACTAAACACATCTCTTCTATTAAACGGTATTTCTATACCGATCATTACAAAAGCCTGTAATTTAGGAGTTTTACTAAACTCCAACTTGTCATTGTCTCACCACATTTCCTTAACAGTTAGAAATTCTTTTTACAAATTACATCTCTTAAAATGCCTACATCTACTTTTATTCTATCGGGATTTCCGCTCTGTCCTTCAATCTTTAATCTTTTCAGGACTTGACTACTGTAATGGCCTTTACTTGGGACTACCAGACTCGGCAATCAAGCTGTTACAACTAATACAAAACTCAACTGCCCGTATCCTAACTGGTTCACCTGTCAAAAACCACATTTCTCCCACATTATACATTTTACATTGGCTGCCTATTAAATTTTGAATACAGACCATTGTACATTCACTATTATATAATCCGTCCTCAATCTGGCTTTGCACTATTCTTCGAGTTTACAAACCAACCAGACATTTAAGGTCTCTAAACAAAACCTATTAGATATTCCATCAGTACTCCTAGCACGTTTAAATATTACAAGAAACAGAGCATTCTCAAT
Source organism: Rhinatrema bivittatum (assembly GCF_901001135.1). Lineage (NCBI taxonomy): Eukaryota > Metazoa > Chordata > Amphibia > Gymnophiona > Rhinatrematidae > Rhinatrema > Rhinatrema bivittatum. Next base: position 11,808,980 of record NC_042624.1, on the reverse strand, counting down.
AGCTGGCCCACAAATATGGAACTCATTATCTACACTGCTTTGTCAAATTTCAAACTCAAAAGCATTCAAGAATTCCTTAAAAACCTATCTTTTCTCAAAAGCATTTGCCATCCAGATACAGATCTATTGTAACCTTAACACATCCATCATTTTTCATTTTGTACTCCAAAGCCATGCAGAACTGATCCTCTTTTTCTATCTCTTGTTTGTAAAATTTAAACTTATTTATTATTTTAAAATTTTGTTTTTAACTTTTAATCTTTATTATAATTCATGATTGTATTTTTTCTATTTTTTAGTTTTGTTTGCTTATGAACATTGTATACCATTTTGATCAATATTTTATTGTTAGACAGTATATAAATAGTTTAAAATAAATAAATATTATTAAATGTTCCATATATATCTAAGAAGGTACGGAATATAGGGGGTCATATTCTAATCATCTCTGTCCATAAAACCACATATTTCACACATTACAAAAACCTTTTTTCTGAAATAAGTTTTACAACACATTCAACCATATTTAGATCAAAATGATTTCAGAACTATTCTCCAGTCCTTTATTTTTCATCAATAGATTGCTATAATTCACTTTTCATTGTTCTACCACAAAACACTCTTTGTGCCTTGCAGATTACGCAAAATGTAACAGCACAAATATTGACCAATTTCAATATATGCAATATATACCAGTTTTGTTCTCTCTCCAATGGCTAACAGTGACATGGAGAATTCAATATAAACTACCTATCATTATCCATAATCTAATATATAACACCACTTCCCCCTGGACACAAGCAATACTAAAGTTATATACTCCCAGCAGAATAGTACACTCATCACAATAATTACTTGATATCCCTTCATCACATCATGGCCTTTTTGACTGCACTAGAGAAAGCGCCTTTTCAATTGCTGATCCAGAATTGTGGAACTCTTTCCCTCTCTAACTCCACAATACTAGTAATTCAAAGGAATTCAAGAAAGCTCTAAATACTCATTTCCTCAATCTAACCTTCAAAGATCTAATATCAACAGATATTAGATTGCACATATTGCATAAATTAGGCAATTTCAACAAAATTGCCTAATTAGTTCTGGTTAGGGGACCCCAAAAACTGAAGAATTTTTTTCAAAATTTCGGAAAAAATTTGTTTTTCAGGTTAGTGCGCACTAATGGGAGGTTGCACTAACATTAAAATGTTAGCACGCACTAATGGGTCCCACAAAATGTTAGCGTGCACTAACGGGTCCCACAAAAAGCAAAAGCCCGAACCGTGGGAAAAACAAAAATCTCCTGCGATGGGCCGAAAACGAAGCCCGAACCAAAAGGTTCTGGCAATGCACAGCTCTATAAACAGATTCTTGCAGTTAATGAGTTAATAATATGTCCTTTTTTCAATGTCTGTCATTTCTGTTATGCTTTATTTGTTAAAAATGTACCTATTGATTTTACTATTTTTTTATGGATATATTTTATGGATTTTTTATGTTACCCACCCCAAACTTTGGAGGACATAGAATTGATTTATTTCAGACTAATTAAGTTATTTACATATGCCTCATTTTCTGAATATAATGATTCTTAGGTCAGTCAGCAACCCAAACCCAAAATGTTTGTTTGTAATATTGTAAGTTATATTCAAAGTTAAGTTAATCTACTGAATGTTCAGTACATCCATTCTGTATTTTCCTGGGTTTTTTTTCTAGTATTTTTATGACTTGGTTCGTTATAAAGGATGCTGTTTTAGATTATAGGACATAATCTTTTGGGGGGGCATAGTGAAGTGTTTTATTATTTATAAATTATTGTATTTCTTTGGATTGCAATATTTGTTTGGAGAGAAATGTCTCCTGTAATTATCATTGCTTAAGAGATTTTTTTTCTGAGCAGGTCAGCAATATACCACTATATGCAAACTAAAACTGATAAATCCTTAAGCATTTTGCAAAAGAAAATTAGTACTGAGGACATTTTCTGATGCATACACATAGCCTTTCCAGTTATAGTAGATTCAGTAATAGTATTGATCTATTTTGCATAATAAGGAAATTTTACTTAACTAAAAAAGTGTCTTTGTGGCTCAGGCATTGCCCTAAATAGCCTTCAAAGTATAGCCAGTAATTTGTTTTCACTTCCAAGTTTTTATTGAGATTATAATATCAAATGCCCAGTAAAGTTTATGACACATATAAAGATTCTGATCCCAAACTAACTTAGGCCTAGATTTATTAAAAAGCAGTAAATATTGCATGTGATATAAAAAGGGGTGTGTTTATGGTAATAGCCTATTTATTGCAATGTGTGTTATCTTAGCACAGGTAATACTGCAAATTGTGTTAAATTTTTGCACTAATACCATAATGTGCTCATTTCTCCACTGGGGGGAGGGGGGGAAGAGAGGGAGAGAGAGAGTATATCTACAAGGTGCTTGTAGTAATGAGCTATTTATGCTACTATAGGAGGCCCACCTAGTAACTCGAGATGAGATTTAGGTAGTAGTGTAGGGGTTAGGGGCCATTTTTACATGCAGAGTGAGACGTACAAACAGAACAGTACACTCTTGTGAAGATTTGATGTCCTGAGTGAAAACTCTTAAATGCATAATGTTAACCAAGTGAAAGGATCCACTTGTAATGGAAATGCTAAAGGTGCTATTCCTGCAGACCTCATCTTAATACTTGTCCATTCATATGGCAGCTGAGCAATTGAGAGCATTTTTTTAATTAGAGAGCACTCTGGAGAGTGTAAATTACTTTGCTTGCTGTCCAGATTTAAGAGAGATGCTGAGGGGAAGACTGCTGAATAACTTATGCAAATTGCAATAACTTTTTTGCACTTTGAGATAAGTACCAGAATTGTGGTATTTCCTACATACAACCACTGGGGGGACCGTTTACTATGAGAGAGAGAGAGAGAGAAAGACTAGCCATAATGCCCTAACACTAGATATGTTATGGGAGGCCACCTTGTAACTCAAGGTGAGGTTTAGATATTAGTGTAGGGGTTAGGGGCCACTTTGACATTCAAAGTGAGACGTACGAACAGAACAGTGCACTCTTGTGAAGATTTGATGAACTTTGGAGTGAGGAAACTCACTCAAAATGAGATTTGTACAATGTTCTCCCAACCTAGCTTGATGTTACCCAGGTAGAGAGTCCATCAAGCTAGGTTAAGAACATAAGAACATGCCAAATTGGGTCAGACCAAGGGTCCATCAAGCCCAATATCCTGTTTCTAACAGTAGCCAATCCAGGCCATAAGAACCTGGCAAGTACCCAAAAACTAAGTCTATTCCATGTTACTGTTGCTAGCAATAGCAGTGGCTATTTTCTAAGTCAACTTAATTAATAGCAGGTAATGGACTTCGCCTCCAAGAACTTATCCAATCCCTTTTTTAAACACAGCTATACTAACTGCACTAACCACATCCTCTAGCAACAAATTCCAGAGTTTAATTGTGCACTGAGTAAAAAAGAACTTTCTCCAATTAGTTTTAAATGTGCCCCATGCTAACTTCATGGAGTGCCCCCTAGTCTTTCTATTATCCGAAAGAGTAAATAACTGATTCACATCTACCCGTTCTAGACCTCTCATGATTTTAAATACCTCTATCATATCCCTCCTCAGCCGTCTCTTCTCCAAGCTGAAAAGTCCTAACCTCTTTCGTCTTTCCTCATAGGGGAGCTGTTCCATTCCCCTTATCATTTTGGTAGCCCTTCTCTGTACCTTGTCCATCACAATTATATCTTTTTTAAGATGTGGCGACCAAAATTGTACACAGTATTCAAGGTACGGTCTCACCATGGAGCGATACAGAGGCATTATGACATTTTCCGTTTTATTCACCATTCCCTTTCTAATAATTCCCAACGTTCTGTTTGCTTTTTTGACTGCCGCAGCACACTGAACTGACGATTTCAATGTGTTATCCACTATGACACCTAGATCTCTTTCTTGGTTTGTAGCACCTAATATGGAACCTAACATTGTGTAATTATAGCATGGGTTATTTTTCCCTATATGCATCACCTTGCACTTATCCACATTAAATTTCATCTGCCATGTTGATGCCCAATTTTCCAGTCTTACAAGGTCTTCCTGCAATTTATCACAATCTGCTTGTGATTTAACTTCTCTGAACAATTTTGTATCATCTGCAAATTTGATTATCTCACTAATCGTATTTGTTTCCAGATCATTTATAAATATATTGAAAAGTAAGGGTCCCAATACAGATCCCTGAGGCACTCCACTTCCCACTCCCTTCCACTGAGAAAATTGTCCATTTAATCCTACTCTGTTTCCTGTCTTTTAGCCAGTTTGCAATCCACAAAAGGACATCACCACCTATCCCATGACATTTTACTTTTCCTAGAAGCCTCTCATGAGGAACTTTGTCAAATGCCTTCTGAAAATCCAGTATACTACATCTACTGGTTCACCTTTATCCACATGTTTATTAACTCCTTCAAAAAAGTGAAGCAGATTTGTGAGGCAAGACTTGCCTTGGGTAAAGCCATGCTGCCTTTGTTTCATTAAACCATGTCTTTCTATATGTTCTGTGATTTTGATTTTTAGAATACTTTCCACTATTTTTCCTGGCACTGAAGTCAGGCTAACTGGTCTGTAGTTTCCCGGATCGCCCCTGGAGCCCCTTTTAAATATTGGGGGTACATTAGACTTAAACTACCTTCAGCTCGCTTCGCTCCTTGCTTCGTTGGACCATTTCCCATTCTCCAACAATTAGGCAATCTCACCCTTAGTCTGAAGCTACCATCTACATTGAAGATCCACAATGCGTTCCATGTCTCACTATTGAAGCCTTTGATCCTTAGTGAGTTCTCCAACAAGACACCAGAAGCTACACATATTGATGCAGAAGAAGACATCGAATACAAAGTAGACACTATTCTTGATGTGAGAAAAAGAGGCAGAGGATGGGAATACCATCTATCTTGGGAAGGCTATGGACCTGAAGAAAACTCTTGGACTCCATTGGCCAATATACTGAATAAAGAGATGCTACAAGACTTCCATAAATTGATACCCAGAAACCAAGACCTGGTAGGAAACAGCGTGGACGCCCTTTGAAGGGGGGTACTGTTGCGTCCATCGGTGCTAGACGGCTTTGCCCCATTTACCTTACCTTATTCACGGCTCCTCCTGCTTACTTAGGAAAGATGGATAACGCCACATCTACAAGCCAACCTCTCCAGCATCCCTGGAATGGCTATGGTGCAGCCTCCTGCCATGCTCCTCCCAGGTACCTACTAGGGTGTGCTTGCATCACCCACATCTTTATTCCAACCTTGGCACAAACCTTGGGGGTGTTCCCCCTTGCTTATGTCATGCCATACGGGTATATAACCTTTTCTAATTTGCTAGCTCATTGAGTTAGCAAGGACTTGAATCTGGACTCATATCCATTCCTGTCTATGCTACTCTGCTGCTTCCGTGCTGCCACTGGAAGCTCTCTCTCTCTGCCCTACGGGGTAACTGCAAACCTGGGTACCCGCTCCTTGGGGGCCCTGTGCTTTATTTCAGGTGCCTTACAGGGAACAGGTACTCGCTCCTCGAGAGCCTGCTCTCCCTGCCTCAATGCCTGTACTTTCTTCTACAACCTGGTGGAACCACATACCTACAGCAAACACCTAGTGAGTACTCTAACTCTCACTCTAACTCTGTCTATCTCATCCAGAGGACTTCCTTGCTGGGAAACCTGCTTCAGAACCTTCCAATTCCAACGGGGTGAGAAGGGCTCCCTCTGCCGAGGTCCCTGAGACTGCAGCTACCAGACTGCCTCACTACTGCTACCTCTGGTGATACTCATGCTATATATAAAGAAGTAACTGTGTGCGTTCTGAGTCTAGCCTAGTACTGTGGCTCCTCACGGGGCTCCTCCCCGTGGGCATGGTCACCCACCACAGTACCCAAGGATCCACCCAATCACTGCTCAACCATAACAGAGTGGTGCCTCTTCCAAATATGCATATAGGGCCAGGTAATATCACTGCTGCACCCACTTTTATGAAGACAAACCCAAACTGGACTCAGAAAACCATATTTTCTGCCTGTAAATGCTTTTGAAAATTTCCCCCAAAGTGAGTGGGATATAGAAACTCTAAAACTTTATTGCATCTCTGATTGGTTTTGCATGATGAAGCATGTCAAACTGCTTTATTTTCTCAGCTAAATGACTTCCCTCTCTTATTGCCCATCTAGGTCTTCTGTAGTTTTAACATTAACCTCATTAAAATCTGTTATGGGGTAATTTGTTCTTTTTTGGGAACCAGAGGCATGCTGGTACAGTTGTAACATTTTCAAACTAGAATTAAATTTTAAAGCCACAGAAATGCATTATATTTATTTATTTTATTTATTTCTTTTATTTTTTATTTTTATATACCGATGTTCTTGTATGAAATACAAATCACTCCGGTTTACATAAAACAGTGAAATGCCCAAAAAGGGGGAGGGGCTTTACATAGAACAATAGAACAAAATACCAATTAAACATAGTAATAGTATAAATACAAGAAATGTTTGAACTCAAAATCATAGTACAGTTAAAAAATCATAATTGTATAACTCAATGAGCTATCCCATAATTTGGGTTTATCATCGCGTCTAGGCAGCATTAAGTGTCTGGGAAGGCTTGGCGGAAAAGCCAGGTTTTTAGCTTTTTTTTGAACTCCTGATGACTTGGTTCCAGTCTTAAATCTGGGGGGAGCGCGTTCCATTGGTGGGGGCCTGCTGAAGATAGTGCTCGTTTGCTCAATGATGATTTTACCGGCGGGACATGCAGTGTGCCTTTGTATGCGCTTCTAATTGGTCTGGAAGATGTATGAGGTTGAAGTTGTGTGCTTAACATGATAGGAGCAAGTTTGTGTGTTGCTTTGTGAATGATTGTGAGCACTTTATAGAAGATCCTGTGTTTAATAGGAGGCCAATGAAGGTTACGAAGGATTGGAGTGATATGTTCTCTTTTGTTAGAGTTTGTGAGGATTCTGGCGGCGGCATTCTGTACCATCTGTAAGGGTAGGCTATATTTAGAAATAAATCTTGGTAGTTCTTTCAATTCATTGCAGATTGAAAGAAAACAACCATGAGTTTGGTAAGGCTGTACATGACAAAAAAATATTGTTTTGCTTACCTTTCATGACATATTTTGATCATATCTTTTTTTTTTTTGGGTAGTTTCTATTTCATTTTAAAATTCAAGTATTGTTTTAAGTGGGCATCTATTCAAATTAGCGCATATTAACTCCAATAGCATGCACTAGTTCAAAATGGTACACACTAACTTGAAAGAGTATGTACTTTTGTTTTAAAAGACATTAACATTAGAGTTAGGGCATACATTCTGATTTAGTATATGCCATTTGAGTTAGTGTGCACTATTTCAAGTTAGTGCATACTTAAAACAAAAAAAGACAAAACAAATCTTGTTTTTTGTCATTTCTTATTAAAAATGGCAAGAAACAATGTAGACAATGTCTATATCATTTCAATATAAACAATGTCAATGTCTTTTCAAACAAAAGTATATCCCAGTCCCCTAGAGCAGCAATTCTCAACCAGTGTGTCCTGACACACCAGTGTGTTGCCAAGCACCGGCAGGTTTGTCACAGCTCCCGGTGTCCCACTGCCCCAGTTGTGCTTCCCCGTTCCCTTCCCCCGCGGGCCAATGGCAAGCCTCCTCCATTCTTCCTGCCAGTGGGAGTAGGAAGAAGGGAGGAAGCTTCTGATTGGCCAGCAAGGCAGGAAGAAGGGACATAGCATAGGCCGGGGGTGGGAGGAGAGGCAGAGTCAAAGCGAGTCTGAGGAAACCTGACCCCCGATGAAGCAAGGCCGCCACAGGAGCTCCCCGTGGCGGTGGAGAAACCCAACCCAAACAAATCAAGGCCACCGCAGAATCCCATCCCCATGGTGGTGAAGGGGAAGCCTGACCCTGGCCAAGGAAGGGGTAACAAAAGTGGGTTAGATGCCAAATAGTAGTCCAATATCTGAGCTTTATTAGAATGGAGACTTTATCTTTGTAAGTAGGGCATAATTACAAAGATAACATCTCCATTCTAATAAAGCTCAGATACTGGAGTACTATTTGGCGTCTAACGCACTTTTGTTACCCCAATGGCTTTCTTAGATAGCCTACCCTCTTGCTTTGTCGGTCCTGGCCAAGGAAGGTCACCACGGGAGCCCATCCCCATGCCAGTGAAAAAAAAGTCCCACTGAAGTAAATCCATGGTGGAACTGGAGCCCATCCCTGCAGCGAAGGAAGAAGAGGTTTGGCAGTGAGGCCCAGTGCATGCGGGTGTGAATGGGAAACTGGGTGTGGGTGTAAATGGGAGCCTGGGTGAGGGCTGGTGTGTGTGTGGGTGTAAATGGGAGCCTGGGTGAGGGCTGGTGTGTGTGTGTGGGTGTGAATGGGAGCCTGGGTGAGGGCTGGCGTGTGTGTGTGGGTGTGAATGGGTGCCTGGGTGAGGGCTGGTGTATGTGTGAAAAGGTATAAATGGGTGCCTGGGTGAGGGTGTGAATGGGTGCCTGGATGAGGGCTGCTGTGCGTGTGGGTGTGAATGGGTGAGGGCTGGTGTGTGTGGGTGTGTATGGGTGCGAAAACATTTGTGTGTGATTTTGAGCTTGTATATAAGAGAGAGCATGTGTGTGATTGAGAGAGAGACTGGTCAGGGAGGTGATGTGTTTCTGGGTGAGAGAGAGATTGGTCAGGAAGAAAACTGGTGTGTGTGTGAGTGACTTGTTGTGGGCTCTAAGAAAAGGATCGTGAGGACAGAGCTTCAGCAGCTGCTGCTGCTTCTGGTGTGTGCTTTTGGCCTGCAAGAGAAAGGAGTAGGAGAGTTGCTGGAAATGGTAAATAAAGGTGTCTTTTAAAGTTTATTTTTCTTGACTGACTGCCTTTTTAATTATTGGGTATTCTGTAATCTGTTTTGAAATATTTGAGTTTTTAATTTTTGGATGTTATTCTGTTCATCAGCTGTTTTAGGAAGCAGCGCAAGCTTGTCTTGCGCTGCGGATTTTAACATGGGAGGAAGAGGCAGAGAGCATGAGGCAGGGAAGGGAGAGACGTTGGTGGGGGGAGGGGGATAACAAACCAAGGCAATGGCAACAATTTTGAATTGCTGCATTGTCATTGGTTGTTGGGTTTTCGAAGTAGCGGGGTAGCTGAGAGAACGTTGGCAGTTGAGCAGCAACCTCGAAGCGAGCAGCAGAATTTTGCTTTCGCCGGGGGTGCTGATCAACTACAGCGTTAGGTTCGGTGCGCGGGTTTATTGCAGGTGCGGTTGGAGCGCTAATAAAAAAAAAAAAAAAAAAAGCAAGGTCGGGAGGCCCGTGTACGTGGCGGTGTCGAGTGTGCCCCCCCCCCCCCCCGGTCAGGGGTCTGCGGTGAGTTTGCTGGGGTCACTGGCCCTCTTTCCTACTGTTGGCCTTTCGGCAGGGGGGTCCTTTCCTGGGGGCGCGTTCGACGGCGCTGCGGCGGCGGGAGGTGTGGGCCCTTTTATGGCTTCCTCGCGGCGTTTCATTTCCCCTTCGTGTTCCCCGCTGCTGGTCTCGGAGTCCGGGGAGAGCGGGGCGGAGCCGGATTGTGAGGCGGATGGCATGGCTCGGGATCCCTTCCTTGGGGTGGGTTTTGTTCCCCGTTCGCCGCCGGCCTTCCCCCGCGTGGGTTCGCTGAGCCTGGGGGCCCTAGGATCGGCCAGATGCGCGCGGGGAGGTGGGGTTCGCCCCGTGGCGGCGGAATTGACTCCCGGGGCGGCTGGGGGAAGGGAGGAGGATGTCCTTACCGGTGCGGGGGTTAGCGGGAAGCCTCGGAGGTCCAGAGCGCGTGCAGGCGGCGTGCAGCTCGTGAGCCGCGTGCGAGCCAGCAGGGGGAGGAGCCCTGTGCCTAGGCGCGGAGTTAGTAGGGCTAAGGGGCGAGCGGGGGCGGGTGCTGGCAGAGCGGGAGCGCGGTCCGGCGTTTCTCGTTCTGGGAGCGGGCAGGGTTTACCAATAGATCCGAATATCGGATCTGGGCAGTATGTTGGTCAGCGGACAGCGCCACCTGTCCCACTGTACCCGGCGGCTGGCAGCGTAGGAGCGGGGCCTACCAGCGCATCGGGGATGACTGCGGGGGGGCAGGGGGGAGAGGAAGTTCTCATTCCTTTCTCAGCTGTCGCAGATATTATTAGAACATGCCTAGGTAGAGGCATAGAAGATCCGGGGATGATCAGCCTCGAGCGATTTAGGGGCTTTTTTGGGCATGGGGGGCGGTTAGCAGGAGCGCCAAGGGGCCATGCGGCTGGCAGCGGCTCGGGTGCAGGGGATGTCCCGGATTTGGTGCCAGATATGAGCCTGGGAGGAGCTTTGGGTGTGGGGGGTAGGGGTTGGGGGTACAGGGTGCAGAGGCTGGAGGGGGGGAGGAGGGCTCTGGGATCTTTTTCAGGTGCGGAGGGAGAGGAGGAGGCAGGCCCTTCGAGACATGAGTCGTGGAGAGAGCGGGAAGTGGAGGCGCGGCGCGAGGTGTTCCAGAGAGGGCAGGACGAGCAGCGGCTGGGAGCGGAGCCAGAGCCAGGCGCTGGAGCCTTATACAGTGGCGAGGCTGGAACGTCTGGAGCAGCCAGAGGTAAGCGCGTAAGGGTTAAGGTGGGGAAAGATCTGAGCCCTGTTAAGAAAAAGAAAAGGAGGAGGAGCCTTAGTTCCGCTAGCGCATCGTCTTCGTCTACTAGTTCCAGTAGCGGGCACAGGGTAATTAGATCGGTGCTGGGCGAAGGTCCAGGTCAGGACATGGGTCATCCTGCGCTGGCCTCATTAACAGAATTATGGGAGGAAGTGCCAAAGAGATTGGTGAAAAGGATTCGTAGGAGAAGATTTGTGGATATCTTTAAATTGCTCGAAGGGAGACGCGGGGGGCGTAGAAAAAATAAGAAGGGAAAAAAGAAAGGTAAGGGAGTTAAAAAGGGTCCAAAAATATCAAAAAATATAGTAAATTGGGTTCGGGGTTTTTTGAGATTGGCGAGTGTAGTGAGCCATTTTGATAACACTCAGTACGGTGCTTTGCTGTCTTATGCGGACAGCATATTAGGCGCTTTCAGGGATTATGAGGGTTGGGCTTGGCTCAACTATGATGAAAAGTTTAGGGATAAGATGGCAGGAAATAAGTTTATGAACTGGGGTACACAGGATATCCATCTGTGGTTAACACAGATGACCAATAAGGGGGCGGGAAGCGTAAAAAGTGGAGCAGTAAGCGGTGCGGGAGGGACGGGAGGTAGCGGGGCAGTAGCAGTGGGTTCCAGAGCGCATTCCTTTCGTAGCCCCGGGGTGCCTCGACGGAGCGAAGGGGGGAGTACGGCGGCGGGCAACACTGGAGACGTGTGCTGGCGTTTCAACAAACTCAATTGTTTGTTCCCGGAGTGCAAGTTTCGGCACGCATGTTCTGCGTGCGGAGGAGCCCACCCGGCAACAAAGTGTGGGCAGGGGCAGAAACCAGCCATTGCTAAGGGTATTAAACAGTGAAGGGATATTTCAAAAGGCGGCCTCCCCCATCGTGGTACGGGTTTTACTGGGGTATTTGCAAACTTATCCTAATGTGCAAGCAGGCACCTTGTTAGGGAACGGTTTTAAGGATGGTTTTAAAATTCCTTATGAAGGACCGGGATATGGGGGAAGGGCAAGGAACGCCAGATCGGCATACAAGTTAGCGGATGTGGCAAGGGACAAATTATGGGAAGAAGTTAAGTTGGGTAGAATTTTGGGACCGTTTGGGGATAAGCCTTTCGAGTTAATGCATTTGTCACCGTTGGCGGTCATCCCGAAGAAGGCGGTGGGGAAATACAGGTTGATACTGAATTTGTCCCATCCTAAGGGATCGTCAGTCAATGATTTTATTCCAAAGGGGGAGTGTACGGTGAAGTATGCATTGTTTGAAGAGGCCATTGATTTAGTACGACGAGCGGGAAAAGGGGCACTTATGGCTAAGGCGGATGTAGAGGCGGCTTTTCGGTTGCTCCCGATTCATCCATTGTGTTTTCCGTTGCTGGGTTTTTATTTTGACAAGGGTTACTTCATTGATCGTTGTTTGCCGATGGGATGCGCAGTGTCTTGCGCTTTTTTCGAAGCGTTTAGCACATTTTTGCAATGGGTTACTATTCAGCATAATCGATGCGATAGGGTGTTGCATTACCTGGATGATTTCTTGTTCGTCGGGTCGAGTGACTCCGAGGAATGTCAGCGGCAGTTGCAGGGTTTTTTGGAGGTGACTACGGAGTTGGGAGTACCAATTGCTCATGACAAGACTGAGGGGCCGGTCACGAGACTTACTTTTCTTGGCATTGAATTAGATTCAGTTGACATGATGTGCCGGTTACCGGTGGACAAAGTTCACAGGCTGCATGAGTTGGTTAGAACCGTTCGAGGAGCAAAAAAGGTGACGTTGAGACAGTTGCAGTCCTTGATAGGATCGTTAAATTTTGCTTGCAGGGTTATCCCGGTGGGAAGAGCCTTCCTGCGTAGATTGTCCAATAGAACGGTCGGGGTCAAAGCGGGGCACCACTACATTAGAGTAACAAGAGATATGAAAGAGGAATTGGTAGTATGGGACAGATTTTTGGTGGGATTCAACGGAGTGAGGGTGATGCAGGAAGACGAAGTTTCAAATGAAGAACTGGAGCTATTTTCAGATGCGGCAGGGTCCTGCGGATTCGGCTTATATTTCCAGGGGAGGTGGTGTGCAGAAGCGTGGCCTAGGGACTGGGTGGCAGACGGTGTGACAAAAAATATCACGTTATTAGAACTTTTTCCCATAGTGGTGGCTTTGACGATTTGGGGGACAGATCTGCAGAATAGGAGATTAGTTTGGTGGTGTGATAACTTAGGCGTGGTGCAGGTAGTGAACAAGTTGGCGGCTAAGTGTTTAAGGGTATCAGGTTTGTTGAGGGAAATGGTTTTTCTGTGTTTATCTTGGAACGTGACGATACGGGCGCGGCATGTACCGGGGAACGTGAACTTGATTGCTGATGCTCTTTCTCGTTTCAAGTGGGATGTCTTCCGGGTCGCGGCGCCCCATGCTTCGGTTCGGGGAGAGATATTTCCGGAGCACCTGTGGCAGCTCATCAAGTTGACGCCTGGGAGATGATTCGTCGATCGTTGGCGCCGTCCACGTGGAACTCTTACCTGTCTGGTAGAGGAGCAGTTGTTCGGTTTTTGCGGGGAAGAGGCTGGACTAAGGGGGCAGTGGGGGATTCGGAGATTGGGCAGTACATATCATGGGCTAAGAGCGTGGGGTACACATTGGGGTCGGTGCGTTGCCAGTTGACTGGTTTCGCGTTTTTCCAGAAGTTAGCAGGCGAAAAAGATCCTACTAGTAGCTTCTTTGTTCGGAGGATGTTAAAAGGGTGGGGGAGAGGGTATCGGCAACGACGTGATCGGCGGCGGCCGATCAGATACGAGGATTTGGTTGCCTTGGTGGAACGTTTGGGGGAGGTTTGTCACTCTGCGTATGAAGTTTTGTTATTTCGAGTAGCTTTTTCTTTTGCCTTTTTTGGAGCATTGAGGGTAAGCGAAATTGCGGCACGGTCCAAAAGTGGGGTGGGAGGGCATGGTTTGGGGGTTCAGGACGTTTGGGTGTACGAAGATTTGGTTCGGATTCGGATTCGACATTCCAAGACGGACCAATGGGGAAGAGGGGTATGGATTTCGTTAGTCAAGGCGCAGGACCTACGCGTGTGTCCTGTAAGAACCGCTTTGGCATTTGTTAGGGTCAGGCCTGAGGGGAAGGGGCAGTTTTTAATGCATAAGAATGGGGAGGCATTAACGATTTTTCAGTTTGCCAGGGTGTTGTCCAAAACAGTTGACAGCTTAGGGTGGGACACGAAGCGGTACACGACGCATTCGTTTCGCATAGGGGCGGCAACGACGGCTGCAGAATTAGGGTGGCCAGATGGTAGGATCAAACAGTTGGGATGTTGGAAATCGGAGGTTTTTCGGTCTTACGTGCGGACATAAGGCTGGTCGTGGTGGCAGATATCCGGGTAATTAATGCGGGTTTTTGCATTACAGACGCGGCTGGGGTGGAACGTTTCCGCGACTGTGCCTGGATAGTGGGCCACTCTTTTGTGCACCGGGCGAAGCGGCGAGCATCAAAGCGTCCTTACGGAGAGAACTTGAATCTGAATAAGGATCGTTGGAGAGTGCAGTGGTTTGGGAAAGGGGGAATGGGATGGGAGGACTTGCTGCCTTTTCTGCTAGATAAAGTGAGTAGTCGGGGGCCTCCGAGTGTTTTAATTATACACTTGGGGGGTAATGACGTAGGCAAATTATCCTGTCGGAAGCTGATTGGCATTATGCGGAAGGATTTGGCACGCATAATGAATCTCTGGCCGGGGATGAAAGTCGGCTGGTCGGAGATTATTATTCGGATCAAACATAGGGATGAGCGGGTTTGGAAGAATGGGGTGAAAAAAGTGAATAGGCAAATTGGGAAATGGGTGGTACAACAGGGTGGGTTTTGGATCCGACACGAGTGGTCTTGGAGTACGTTGGGGGGATTCTTTTTGGGGGATGGAGTACACTTGTCGGATGTCGGCATGGATTTGTATAATAATGCCTTAGAGGAAGGGCTTGAGCAGCAAGTTCAGTAGGGAGGCCGCAGTGGGGGGAATGAAGACAAAGTATCTTTGCCTTCGTTTGTGGCGGAAAAACCCGAGCCAACATTTGATTTGTTTGGGGGTATGGGGGAGGGGGGGGGAAACAATGGGGAGGTGGGGGTGCAAAATGCCCGTGTAGTTTTGGGGCCGCTACACGGGAAGGCCTAAAGAGCAAGATGGGGCCGATGCTCAGGCCGAATGCTTACCCTCGCTGGAGACGAGGCGGGGTGAGCGCGGGGGAGGGGGGGTGGGATGCCGAAGTCTTACCATTCAGCCATGGTGGTAAGTGAAGAGGAATGGGGCGTGGGGGGGGGGGGTGAAGGATTGGGGTAGGTTTGGACGATTGTATTAATTATTAGTGGCTCGGGTTATTTTTATGTGTTATGGTTAATAAACTGCGGCCTAAAATTTTTATGCCATTAAATTGTCCGTGTGATTTGTATGGGGGTATTTAGGAGGGGGAGAAGCGAAGGGCCGTCTTGCTTCCTCATGTTATGAAACATTTATTAGTATAGTTTTACAATTATTTCTGTGTAGGGTTCTGTTGAACTGGAAGTGGACCCTTGGCCTGGTGATGGATTGATATGGCCCTCCGGTCGGACCCGGAGAGCGCCTTCCACCAGGAGGCAGAGCACAGGTGGAGACAGAGACTAGCTGGAGCTTCGCCAATAGCAACCCAGGGTTCCCTGGTCTTAGGTGGGCCTCACAGGTTCTCCTAGAGAGGAAGCTCAGGGGAGTGCCCACCATGAACAAGGGTGCATGGTCGATGTCCAAGCAATATTGTCCAGAGGTCGCAGGAGGCCAGAAGAGAGTGTCCAAATGGATAGCGAGGATCAAGGCCAGAATATCAGTCCAGAATGGTCAGCCGAAGCAGGGGTCAGTACCTGTAGTCACTCCGGGAGTAGTCAGGTCAGGCAGAGGTCAAGTTCCAGGCAGCGATCAGGAGAAGTCAGAGAACAGTCAGAAGTTGGATCCAGGCAGCAGGTAGACGAGGTCAAGAGCAAGCAAAGGTCAGTACCATGAGATCAGTCTGAAGGGTACTACCAGGGATGGAGACACAAAGGAACAGGAGACGGTGGAATAGGAGACACTGGAACTGGCAAGCTAAAGAACACCGGAATGTACGACCCGATTGCCAAGGCAAGGATGTGGTGTCTGACCACTTTCTTATATCCGGCTGTCAATCAAGGCGTGCCGCGGAGCTGGGAGCCGCCCTTGGCCCTTTAAGAGGCTGGGCGGTCTGCGCGCACGCGCTTAGGGACGTGGTCGACACCATGGAGGGCGCCGAGACCTGCCTTGAGGCCTGGTGAGGGTGGAAGGCCCAGCGCAGAGCTAGCAGGAGCAGCGGGGGAGGATGACCCGGGGCCCGCCGGAGCAGGGACAAGGTGAGCAGGCCCAGGAGTGGGCCGAGTGCAGACGGGACACGCAACAGGTTCTGTAGCAGCTTGGTTTATTCTGTTTTCCTAATAGGAAGTATATTGGTGTTTAGGGGCTGGTTTAATATTTTTAGTGTTACCTTTTCACAGACAGGGTTGTTACTGTTGGAGTGCATGCTATAATGCAGGTGTAACTTTGCACGGATTAGTTTGTGTGCATTATTGCAGATCCTGGGACTATGTTAGGTGCTATATTTCTCTTTCCTTTTCTCCAGGTTTGCACTGCATGCAGAGTGGCTTTTTTAGTTTTCCATTTCAGTTGGTCTCCATATTTATAATTTGTGGTCTTTCTGTCCTTGGTGAAGGTCAGCTTTGTGTGTAACCAAGGTGAGGTATTTATTTGTTGTGTTTTCTCAATAGGATATGCATTAGTGGTAAATTACTGTCTTTTCATAAGGAAGGCTATTGTGCCTGGTAGTAAAGGGAGTTTGTTTTGCTTTTACTGAGATGTCATCAGAACCAGAACATCTTTTTTGCATGGCGAGTTATACAGGGTAATGCCCTAGATCTGCTCTGCACTCATTGCTGGGGGTTGAGGGGATTCCTGTGGATGCAGAGTGCATGTTTACATTTAGCCCCATGACGGTCACATGTTCAGTGTGTCACACGTGTGAGAACCATCTGTCAGGTGTGTCCCGGCCAAAGAAAGGTTGTCAACCACTGCCCTAGAGCTTACTGGTAGCCCTGCTGTGTCTGAAGTGCAAGCCCTTAAGCCCATTTAACAAAATGCCTGATGTACTAAGCATTTTATCATAGATGCATAGGGTTTGACTTATTACATTTTTTCTCCCATTTTTTTCTATGGAAAAAAAAAAGATTAGTGAATCAGGCCACAAATGGAGGCAAAACCCTTTAATGTATCTGGTCTGAAAGGGACTTGATCACTGGTGGTTACCAACATTTCATTTCATTATGTAACTGCAGGACACAGTGAGGAACAAAAATATTGCTAAGACAATGTCTGTGCTTCCCTAAATCAGTTAACTAGTTTTAGTCATACACATTAATGACCACACAGTTGTAGCTTGCCTAATAACTGTTACTATTTCTATGCCCAGAGGGAGAATGAGGACAGAAAATCATTCAAAATTGCATTTTGTTTTAGTGTATAACAACTTAACGACAAAAAGAAGGCTAACAAAACAATAAATTATATTAGAATGTGTTTGTAATTTGTAGTTATAGCATATATCAAAGTTTCTACATTTAAACATAAAGATATAAACTACAGAAGACATTATGATTTTTACTTTTTCAAATTACAAGAAACGGAATATATTTTAAATGTCTCTGTGTGTCTAGCTGGATTCTGTAGAAGAAGAAGAGACCAGTTATTGTGCAAATAAATGAAACTGGACATTCCAACAGGTTATATATATATATTACCTGAAGCTGAGTGCATTTTAGATAGATCCTGTTTCAAGGTAAATAAAAAACACATTTAGGAAATCTGTCATTTTGCTGTGCTTACCTCCTCACTTCTCTGTAGGTCATAGCTTCTAGCAAGGGGGATTGCTTGCAGGGGTTGTTATCCATATAATATGGTATTTTCTATTTGACATAAACAAAGCATCTAAATAGCAGTGACGTAGCTTGCATCCAGGTAGTTTTTCATTAAAGCAAGACTCTCATGCTTTTCAGAATACAGAACTGTATATAACTAGCATGGATTGTTCTAAGAGAAATTTTGACCATTATGCCATTTTCCATTACCAATACAATTAAAATAAAGTCAGATAAACTGTGCATGCAGACTGCTATAATTTCTTTTCTAGCTCTGTTGTGGATGCTACTTTATTTTGAATTCTTTATTTATTGAGCGTAGGTAGTACATTTAATTAGTGTGTGTGACTGCCTGCATATGGTTTTCTGTGATATCTAGAAATAGATTTATAGTATAATACTGATTGCAATATGCTACATCCTGAGGACTTGTTGTTTGTCACAGCAAACCATGGCCAGCTCTATGAACACCAGTTGAACTGCAGAAGGCTGGTATAGGAAATATATTACAACTCTGTTACAACAAACGAATACTGAAAGGCTAAACTGCATAACATAATAGTATTAGCTTAGGTTCTATTGGAAGGCTTGGACTATGGACTTTATTTGGAAATTACTTTTTCCCATTAAGTATTCATGAGAAATATTTATCAAAAATGGCCCTATATTTGCCAATAAGGGACAGGTTGAACAGCTCTCCTGGTCTGGCATGAGGGCATGAACAGAAACACAAAAACATTATATATTTATTTGTTTGTTTATTTATTTATTTATTTATTTGACGGTTTTTATTATACCGGTATTCGTTTGGGACATCATATCGGTTTACAGTTAACTCATTAACAATAGAGAAATTACATTGAACGAGGGGCAAGTAACAGGGGAGGGAGTATGCATAGAGTACGATGATTATATAGACCAGTCAAACATTGATAACAATGATTAATTGCTTAAGAATAAATACAGTATTATATACAATGTGTAATTATTTACATAAAGATGGTTTTAGGATTGTTTGAACTAATTATTTGCGCTAGAGGGTTGGAGAAGAGGGGGGATGGAGGGTGGAAGGGGAGGGGGAATACTTGGGGTGAGGTGTGGGGTGGAACTAGGGGGCAGGGAGATTATTCAGGGAAATGCTTGCTTGAACAGCCAGGATTTTAGCTTTTTCTTGAAATTTTGGGAAGAGGTTTCAAGACGAAGATCTGGCGGCATGGAGTTCCATTGGGTGGGATCAGCTAAGGAGAATGCGTGTTCTTTAGTGGATTGGAGGTGATGTGAGTTGTGTGGCGGGATGTGGAGAGTGCCTTTGTATGCTGCTCTGGTGGGTCGCTTTGGGGAGTATAGACGGATGGCGTTATCGATGCATTCCTGGTTGCTGTTGTGTAGAGTTTTGTGAATAATGGAGAGGCTCTTATATAGGATACAGGCAGGGATGGGGAGCCAGTGTAACTCCTTGAGTATGGGTGTGATGTGGTCAGTTTTTCATGTGTTGGTTAGTATTCTGGCTGTAGCATTTTGGAGGATTTGCAAGGGTTTGATGTAGGAAGTGGAAAGGCCTAAGAAGAGAGTTACAGTAGTCAATTTTAGAGTATCGTAGCTTGTAGGACTGTAGGAAGTCATTTAGGTGAAGTAACGGTTTCAGTTTTTAGATGATTTGGAGTTTGTAGAATGATTCTTTTATGGTTGCATTGATGAATTTTTTATAGTTCAGATGGCTGTCTATGATAACTCCTAGACTACACGTGTGTTGCTGATACGTGGTGGTAGGAGCAGTGTGGTTATTGGCTAAGCAGAGCTTTGCCATGTTGGGTTGGGAGATGATGATGAGTTCTGTTTTTGTGTGTTGAGGGCCAGGTGTAGGTTGTTGAGAAGGAGGTTTATGGCATTGAGGCAGTTTTCCCAGATTTGGATGGACATCGTCCATGTAAATGAAATGGATGATGCCAAGGACAATGAGGAGATGGCAAAGGGGAAGGAGGTAAATGTTAAAGAGGGTAGAAGAGAGGGAGGAGAGTTGGGGGACGCCTTGGGTAAGATGTGTAGGAGAGGACTCGGAGTTTCCAGTTTTGACTATGTATTTCCTGTTTGTTAGATAAGAGTTGAACCAAAGGAGGGCTGACACCTTGATCCATGTTCTGCAAGGTGTCTTATGAGGATATCATGTTTTACAGTATCGAAAGCGGCAGAGATATGTAATAGTGAAAGAATGTATATGTGGCCCTTGTCTAACCCTTTTAGGATGGTGTCTGTAATTGTGAGCTGCAGGGTTTCAGTGCTAAAGAATTTTCAGAATCCAAATTGACTGGGTGCGAGGATGTGGTGTGTTACGAGATAGGTTGAGAGTTGGGTGTTGACAACTTTCTCCATGATTTTAGCAAGGAGGGGGAGGTTGGAAATGGGTCTGTAGTTAGAGGGATCAGAGGGTTCGATATTGTGTTTCTTTAGAATGGGTTTGAGCACTGCCAATTTTAAGCTGTCAGGGACAATGCCTGTAGTGAGACAGCAGTTGATTACTTGCGCTAGGGGGCTCGGCGATTATGTTTGGGATGCTTAAAAGGGATTTTGTGGGTAGTATATCATGAGGATGTGAGGAGGGTTTGAGCTTCTTTAGAATGGATTCAATTTCTAGAGTGGAGGTGGTGTCTAGCATATCCAAAGAGGATGTGTGGTTAATTGGTAGGGAGGTCACTTGAGGGAAGGGGGGGGAGAAGCGAAGCATTAGTTTTGCAATTTTATTCTTTCTTCGCATTTGACTTTAGCTTCCTCATTGGGGATGGGGAGAAGTGCTATTTTGGTGAGCTCTGTTACATAGGTGAAGAAGGCCTTGGGGTTGTAGTGGACCTCATGGATTTTCGCTGATTGTGTGGTGATTCTGTATGAGTGTAAAGTGGATTTGCAGAGGGCAAGGAGGGAGGGAGATTTGTTCTTGCGCCATTTTCTTTCGATTATTCTGAGGTTGCGCTTAAGTTCTTTTAGGGTTGTGGTGTGCCAAGGATTTTTGTGTGTTGCGTGTGGTTTATTTCTTTGGACGTGAGGGGGGCAAAGTTGATTGGCTATGCTTGCGGTAATGTTGTTTCAGAAGGAGAAGGCTTGGTCAGAATTGGTTTACAGAGAGCGTTACTGAGGGCAGCGATGAGGTCATCTTTGCTGCAGGGTTTCTAAATTGAAAGATGTTGTTATGACTAGGGGGGTGTGGTGAGAGATTTGTTTATAGATAGATGAACTTTTATCATTGTGTGGTCTGATCAAGGGATGGGTGTGCAGGTGGGATGCTGGTGGGTGAGAATGAGGGCATTGATGAAGATGAGGTCCAGGGTGTGTCCTGCCCTATGCATGGGGGTGTTGATGAGTTGTTGGAAGCCTAGTGTGTGTAGGGCATTGAGAAATGCTTCACAGGATGAGGTGGGTTGTGTGTCGTCGACGTGAAGGTTAAAGTCTCCTAGGATGATGGTAGGGGTGTCTGAGCAGAGGTTGACAGTTAAGTATTCAATGAGGGGTGAGGGATTCTTCTCAACCCATTGTGCCACCTTTTTCATATTTTAACTTCCATGTTTCTTCCTCTTTTGTTTACCTTTCTCCATGTTTTTCTTAGTTATTATCCCTTGTTAACAATTTCCTTGTTATTAATGTTCAATGTATTAGACAAAGGAAACATTTTTCCTGAATCTTCTGTTTTAATGTAAACCGGTATGATTTCTATATTATACAAGAATGTCGGTATATAAAAATTAAAAATAAATAAGTTGGGTTTGTTGGGTTCCATATTAGGTGCTACAACCCAAGAAAGAGATCTAGGTGTCATAGTGGATAACACATTGAAATTGTCGGTACAGTGTGCTGCGGCAGTCAAAAAAGCAAACAGAATGTTGGGAATTATTAGAAAGGGAATGGTGAGTAAAACGGAAAAAGTCATAATGCCTCTGTATCGCTCCATGGTGAGACCGCACCTTGAATACTGTGTACAATTCTGGTCGCCAGATCTCAAAAAAGATATAATTGCGATGGAGAAGGTACAGAGAAGGGCTACCAAAATGATAAGGGGAATGGAACAACTCTCCTATGAGGAAAGACTAAAGAGGTTAGGACTTTTCAGCTTGGAGAAGAGACGACTGAGGGGGGATATGATAGAGGTGTTAAAATCATGAGAGGTCTAGAACGGGTAGATGTGAATCGGTTATTTACTCTTTCGGATCGTAGAAAGACTTCACTCCATGAAGTTAGCATGGGACACATTTAAAACTAATCGGAGAAAGTTCTTTTTTACTCAACGCACAATTAGACTCTGGAATTTGTTGCCGGAGGATGTGGTTAGTGCAGTTAATATAGCTGTGTTTAAAAAAGGATTGGATAAGTTCTTGGAGGAGAAGTCCATTACCTGCTATTAAGTTCACTTAGAGAATAGCCACTGCCATAGCAATGGTTACATGGAATAGACTTAGTTTTTTGGGTACTTACCAGGTTCTTATGGCCTGGATTGGCCACTGTTGGAAACAGGATGCTGGGCTTGATGGACCCTTGGTCTGACCCAGTATGGCATTTTCTTATGTTCTTAGGAGGGGCACATACCAGGCATATTTGCAGATCTCGTGACTTAGTGTCCGATTTCTAGCTTGGGTGGGGTGCTGGAGTTTGAGTTTTAAGTTAAGGTGTTTTTTGGCAATGAGTAAGATTCCTCCACCCTTTTTCTTGGGTCTTGGCAATGAGAAAATATCATAGGTGTGTGTGGGGAGCTGGTTGAGGAGGACAGTGTCAGTGTGTTTTAGCCATGTTTTGGTGCTTGCACAGATGTCAGGTTTAAAATCAAGTAGGAGGTCATTAAGAATGGGGTCTTTTTTGCTCAGGGATTGTGAGTTGAAGAGAATGATGGAGAGTGTGGTCAGACTGAGAAGTTGCATGAGTGGGGAGATGGTTATGGATATGAGGGATTTACGGTGTACTGTGGGAGTGTGGAGGTGAGGTGCTGTGTTATTGTGGGATAGGTGTTTGATGAATGGGATGGGGGTGTGTTGCTATGGTTGTTAGAGTATAGTGGTGGGAAAGGAGGAGTTGTTTGTTATGTTGAGTGGGATGAGATTTGGATAGGGTAGAATGTCAGTGGGCTTGTGGTTGGCGTTGGCTTCCCATGGGAGACGGTTGCGAGGGTTGGCACGAAGTGGCGCAATAAGGGGCAGGCCCCTTTTTTGCGCTCCTTTGGCGCACGACACCAGGCGCGGGGCACCTGCGACTGACGTTTTAAGAGGTCTGGTCCCTGAAGAGGAGGAAGTCATGGCGCTGAGGCGTCACTTCCGGTTCCCTCGTGGGCGGCAGTGGCGGCGGCGCTGGAGGCAGCTTGTGGTCCCCAGACCCCGGTGGGTCTGCGTCGGCCACGCGGGGCAGACTGGCGGGTGAAAGAGGGCTCGGGTGCCTGCGACTGACCTTTTAAGAGGTCTGGTTGCTGAAGAGGAGGAAGTCCCGTGCTGAGGCGTCACTTCTGGTTGCCTCATGGGCAGCAGTGGTGGCGGCGCAAAAGGCAGCTTGTGGGCCCCGGACCCCGGCGGGTCTGCGTCGGCCACGAGGCGGGCTGGCAGGCGAAAAAGCAGAAAAAGACCAGGAAGTCAATATCCAAAGTGCATTTAGTGATATTGAACCCAATAAGTCATGTAGCACTATAGAAATGTTAAATAGTAGTAGTATCATGCACCTATGTTTAGTAGCCACCACTTAGCCACATAAGTCACTTACATGATAACACTCTGAGGATTGGTTTTACTTTATTCTTAATTTTTAAATTCTTATCTTTTAACAGCTAAACTTTATTATTGTGCTTTTAAACTTTTAGCTATCTCTTATTAATGAATGTATTTATTGTATTTCATTATTTGTTTTAATTGTAGACCGCTTAGAAGGCTTTGGCCAATGTGGCGGTATATAAAAAAACAATAAACTATAAACTACTCCTGAGTCTACCTCCTATTGCCCTCATCCCATGACTCCTAGTTCTAAAACCTACTTTCTGTTGAAAGTGGCTCATTTCCTGTGCATGGAACATAGGAACATAAGTGTAGCAGGGTTCCCAGTTTGCAGTTTAGCTGGAACCAGTAGAGCTACACAAAAGCCAAGGTTCATCCAACAGGTGGTGGGGAGGACAACTTCCTGGGCCATAGATGCTGTTATAAAGTGCCTTTCTGCTTCTTACTCACTCTCTGCATCATTAACACTGGACAGGTGTATTCTCAGCTGGTAACCAGGTTCACCAGGAGATTCCAAGAGCTAAAAGAACCACAGACTCCAAAGATAGTGTTCAAATTAAAAGTTTATTTATTGTTTGAAAAAACAAAGTTCAATCTAATATGGCAAAATCTAAATGTCAGAAAAATCATAATCAGAAAAAAAAAGTCCCTTAGTCATGCTACAGCCTCTGGGTGTTCTTTTCCCATCTGATTCAGTGTCAGTTCCAATAGACCTTTGCTGTCAAGGATAGAAAAATTCTTTATTCTCCAATATAAAGTAAGGACTAGAGAGCTGACAATCCTCTTGTCCAAAAATATATCTCAAAAACAGTTAACTCCAAACAATATGCACAATATTTCTCAAAGTCCAAGCTTCAATAATTATCAGTTTTTAACTGGTCACATAGGCAAAAAATCCAGAGCCCAAGCCCTTTGAGATGCTGGGAATATGCCCTTCTCTCAGGTAACTTCGCACAAAAATCTACAAACAGCAAAGTCTTCCAAAAATCTCTACTACTACTTTTCAACTTTCAAAAATCTCCTCTCCTGAGACTCAGGGATGATCTCCTGCTTCTTACTCTCTCTTTGTGTCAGCTTCCTTCTGAATATGAGCATGTTCACAGGGTACATTATACCCCCGAGTCACAATCCACAAAAAACTATGATTAAAGCACAGAGTGGCCATATACCAGAAGTGAAGATATTTCATTACCAGACATACAAACAAAAAGGCAATTCTGCTTAAGACAAATAAAAAGAAAAAGTAAACTAAAACATATATTATTTTCAGGGGAAATAGATAAAACAACTCTCTGTTTTCTGATCAGATCCATTCACCTTCCTTATCTAACTCACATACAAGTATTTACCTAGCGTTTAAAGAAACAATGGCCTGGATTTTCTAAAATTGCAGGCCTTAGTGAATCGTGGGGGGCAGGGGGTGAAGTGAGGGGTGGGCCTGTGAATGCAGGCAGCGATCGCACCACTGCGGTATGATCGCTGCCAGCTTTTGCAAACCAATAACACCACCATGAAAGGTGGTGCTATTGGGCGCGTTACTGGCGGCAATAAGGGGCCTTACCTTTTCGCCATCAGCGATGTCTTTGTTGCATCCGCCCCGGTGCCGCCTTGACTACTCCCCTTCTGGTGCTGACTCTGCCCCATCTCCACCCCGATCTAGCTATCGTACGCGAAAAGAGACTTTTCGCATGCAAAAATTCCCTTTTTGCATGCGAAAGCCATAGAAAATAACCCCCTTTATGTTATTAGTTTCTGTAGAAATTCAATGCTAGCCATTAAGAGAGGTATACATTCTCTGCTGTCAATTTGAGAAATATGGATCACACTTTTGTACAAACAAAACTAGACTTTCTTAAACAATCTACTAAATTAAATTCATTGCCTGCAAAAAACAACTCATTTCTCCATGTCTTTAATTCCCCATCAGTCTATAACTTTTAAACTGAAAAATCAATTCATTTAAATGAGTTTTATCATCTGTTTGTATTTTCATATGAGAAGCACATTCAGTTTTACATATCCCCCACTTCCTCTATTTCTCTCTTGCACAACTCTGCTTATCTGCCAATTCAGTTAATTCTTCAGCTCCCCATGTACTTTCAAGCTCTAAAACGTCCATGGCAAGTGTAAATTGAGACTGGGCTGTGATTCTTGGAGAGGATCACTACTCCAGGATTTGGGCAGACAGTAGTTCTTCACTGCAATATGTTA
The DNA here is from genome assembly GCF_901001135.1 of Rhinatrema bivittatum. Classification (NCBI taxonomy): domain Eukaryota; kingdom Metazoa; phylum Chordata; class Amphibia; order Gymnophiona; family Rhinatrematidae; genus Rhinatrema; species Rhinatrema bivittatum. The sequence goes on along the minus strand of NC_042624.1, from coordinate 11,783,452 downwards.
ACACATTTACATCATAGCAGCAATCAGTAGAGCTGACATTTGTTTATTACGAATTAGGCAATTTCATGGTCAGCTCCTGTCACATTGGTCAGTCCTTGTAACATGCTCCTACCATGTGACAGGAGCTGACCAATGGCACTGGTAGTCCCTGTGACATCGTAAGGGCAAGGCTATCAACACCATTTTGAGTCATAGCAGGCCCGACAGCATGGAGGGAGAAGATCGCTCTTGGGACCCTGCTGGATGACCAGGGACTTTTAGTAAGTCTTGGGGAGGGATTGGAATGGTGGGGGGATGTAAGAAAATTAAATTTAAGGGTTTGGTGTGGGTTTTTTCTTGATTTGCGGTTTTTTCCCAATTCGTGTATTTTTTAATTCGTTTTTCCGGGTTCGGGTTCCAGTTTCGTTTTGGCAAAAACAATCCGTGGGAAAACTAGTTTTCCCAGAAGCACCCAAACCGAAACCCAACCCGAGCCAGAAAAACGAAGCTCATCTCTAGCAATCAAACATAAACATATGACCTATTTCCAAACAATTTTTGGGGGGAGTTATCCTTTTTCCCTCTCTAGTCTGACGATAGTTCTCCTAAAGTCCAAAACCTGAAAATTCTTTTCAAGAGATTTCCCTTCTTGTGCTCCTGTAAGTAATCTTTGGAGCCCCTCAAGTGAGGCTGCCATCAAGAAGCTTCCCTGTAGCCAACATAAACAAGATTGCTCTGCCTTGAACAGCTTTCTATTGTGTTCCAGTACATCTTTTTATTGAAAGGAAAGTCTGCACAGACAAACTAGAAAAAGGATCAGATATAATGAACCTTACATTGTTAAAACAAACGTTTTCTAAAACTCATTGGGTGTTCCGATAACAGAAAAAAAACCTAAATTAAACTAAACAGTACAATAGAAATCGATTTTATATTTACAACTTCCTGTCCTTATGGAAATGAATCCATATGGCAACACTTATTTTCAATTCCATGGTCTTTCCATCCTGTGCAGAAAAACAGGCCTTTTATGGCCCTTCCAGGGCATGGCTCCCCCGGGTAATCATGTTTGAGGTCACCAACATGTGTGTTATCCCTGCTACAACCGATACTCAGGACCACAAATAGATCAATACAATGAAGCTTTATTTATATATCTGTTTCAAAGTATAGAGTACCAGGAAGGAAATAGCAAGTAGTTCAGAAGGCATGAGTCAGCTTGCTTCAGACAGCTCCTTCCATGAACAATTGCCACACCTTCTTTTATATACATTTTCTCTGCTATAAGCTTGGTGCTCTCTAACCAGTTTTGGTCCTTCTGTCTAATATCATCTGATCTCTTGTAATTTTCCAGCTACTGGGTTATTAAAAACTTACCAAAATGTTTCATCCCCTTTTCCCCCAGTATTGTTCCCTTTCTTGATTCCACATACACACCTGCTCTGTGTAGTTTTGTTTTTTTCCCTCAGTATCTGGGGCAATTGTTTTATTCTCACTGCAGCTTGCTCAGCTCCTTGTTCCTCTTTTCCTACAAAGCTGTAGCTCTCTCTCACCCACACACAAATTTCCACATACTGGACCTCTGGACATAAATTCATACTGCTTGATCTTAGGTCTCCTTTATGAGGCAGAATTATACACTATTTTTGTTCCTTTTTTCTTCCCTATATCAATCAGAATCTTCATTAGATGTCTCAGTGATCTCTACATTTTTTACTTCCTTAACTCACTATACTCATTCAGAATACAACATAAAGTGATTGGACAGACCTATCACACTTACAGAAATTTGACAAGCCTTGGGATGTCTACCCTCTTGTAAATCACCAAAATCTGATGATCTCCCTGCTTAGTTTTATAGCTTAGTAAAAGATTAATTATTGCCTTTTATGCAAGTATATTTCACTAATGTTATGTCAAATGGTATTCTGAATAAATCTTTCACTGAGGCTAACATTATTGTATTATCTAAATCTGGTGGAGACCCCTTATTGACATCTAACTGCATGCCTCCAGTAATACTGATTATTAATTTTTTGCAAAAATTCTAACTAGAAGGTTAGCCTCATTGGTGAATTTCCTTCTCCACTGAGATCAAAATAGCTTTTTAAAGAGAAGGAATTTTACACACACATTACCGTATTACATAAACATATT